>NC_133599.1:5760836-5825367 GCF_964106895.1 Numenius arquata | reverse complement strand
GGGGGGTTCCCATCTCACCCTTCCCCTCCCCTCCCACAGGAAGATCCCTCCGGCCGCCGAGCCCCCTCTCCACCCCCCCCCGCCACCCCCCAGCCCCACCACCCCCTCCCCACCCTGCGGCCCTGCCGCCGCCCCCCCCCCGACCCCCTCGCCCCCTCCACGGACCTTATCCTCGGCGGCGGCCCCCCCCGGCAGCCGTGAAGGCCGGGTTCCCTACACGGTGGGGTCCCCCCACGCAGCGGCCGCCTGCAGCCAGCCGGAATGCGGGGGGGGGGGCAGCCAGTCCATCACCTCCCCCCTGCCCGCCAACACCCCCTCGCCCTCCTTCAGCAAGTTGCCCCCCACCAAGGCCAGCAAATCTTCCCGAGCCCGGGAAGAAGCCGGGGGGGGCACGGAGCCGGATCCCCGCAAACGGAAGCCCCCCCTCGCCGTCGGTGGCCCCCCCTATAAACGGACCTGTTCGGGGGACGGGCTCAAAAGCAAAAACCCTGGTTGCCAGGTTTTGCCCCCCCCCGGTAAAACGAAACCCACCCCTCCGGGTTGCCCAGCATCTTCCTCCCTCCTCAATGGGGCGACGCGGGTGAAACGACTCGCCCCCCCGGACTGCCGTGCCCCCCCCGCCGCCGCTGTGGACCCCCGAGGCTCCCCCCTGCACGGACCGGGGGTGCCACCGCTGCCCCCCCCGCGGTGTATCTCCGAGGACGAGGTCAAGAAGCGTAAGAACGCGGCCACCTACTGCCGACCCGTCAAACCCAAGCCTGTGCCCCCCCTGCCCGGCCCCCCCCCGCCACCCCCTGGCTCGGCCCCCCCCGACTCGGGGGGTTCCATCCGTAGGAAGAAGCCGGGGACCCCCCTGGGTTTCGAGGAGAAGCGGAGCGCCCTGAAGGTAGGGCTGAGATGGGTGGGGGGTGCTGGGGAGGGGGGCCCTGCTGAGCTGGGGGGGTGGTTGGGGTGCTCCTGGCGGGGCGGAGTGGGAGGTGAGGCAGGAAAATGGGAAGACACCCCCCCCCAGGACCACCAGCACCCACAGGAGACAAGGTGGGACCCACCTTCTCCCAGGGCTTGGGGCCACCTGTGTGCACCCCTGTCCTGATGGACACCGTGGTCCTGGTTGGGGGGGGGGACACTACAGGAACATCCCAGTCTCAGTTAGGGGGGGCACCATGGGGACAACATGGCCCCAGGTTGGGGGTACCATGGGGACCCTCTGGGGATGGCCATGTCCCAGGTGAGGGACACCATGGGGACCTTCTGGGTACCCCTTGGCCTCGGGCAGGGGACACTAGAGGGACACCAGGGGGACACCAGGGTCTTGGGTCCTTGGATCATGGGTGGTGGATGCAGTGGGGACCCTCTGGGGACACCATGGGTGGAGGGCACCATGGGGACCTTCTGGGCCACCCACGTCCCAGGTAGGGGACACCATGGGGGCCCTCTGGGACACTTTGGCTCCAGGTGAGGGACACCATGGAGACCCTCTGGGAATGGCCATGTCCCAGGTGAGGGACCATGGGGACACTCGGGGTACCCCCTGGCCTTGCGTAGGGGACACTGGGGGACGCCAGGGTCTTGGGTCCTTGGATCATGGGTGGTGGATGCAGTGGGGGCCCTCTGGGGACACAAAGGGTGGCGGGCACCAGGGGGACCTTCTGGGCCACCCGCGTCTCAGGTAGGGGACACCGTGGGGACCCTCTTGGACACTGTGGCCCCAGATGAGGAAAACCATGGGGACCCTCTGGGACACTGGCCCCAGGTGAGGGACACCATGGGGACCCTCTAGGGATGGCCATGTCCTAGGTGAGGGACACGACGGGGATGTTCTGGGTACCCCCTGGCCTTGGGTAGAGGACGCTGGGGGACACCATGGGTGGGGGACACCATGGGTGGAGGGCACCATGGGGACCTTCTGGGCCACCCGTGTCCCAGGTAGGGGACACCATGGGGACCCTCTGGGACACTTTGGCCCCAGGTGAGGGACACCATGGAGACCCTCTGGGTACCCACTGGCCGCAAGTAGGGGACATGGAGGGGGACACTGTGCTTTTGGACCCTGGGACATCCTGGTCACGGGTGGTGGATGCTGTGGGGACCTTCTGGGGACACCATAACCCTGGGTGGGGGGTTGAGGTGGGGGATGCTCCCTCTGGGGACACCCCGACCCTGGGTGGGGGACACCATGGGGCTACTCTAACCTGGTTTGGGGGGGCAGGGAGGACACCGGGGGCATGGGGTCTCTGCCACCCCCTTGTCCCCAGGGCTGACCCCTCAACTCTCCTTTCCCACAGTCCAAAGCCCATTAACAGAGGGGCCACCGGGGTCACCCCCCCCCCCCCCCCACCGGACGGGGGTGGTGTGTGTCCCCCCTCCCACCTGCTACGTCCCCGCGAGGAAGCCCCCACCGGAAAAATGCCGGAAACCTGACGAAGGGGGAGAAAAAAACCCACCCCCGCTCCACCCCCCACCCCCCAAAGGAACCAAGAAGGAAAAAAACACCCCCCCCCCCCCCCCAAACTCCAGGAAAATACCTCAAGACTCTCAATTCTGTTCTCTTGCTGCTAAACCAGCCCCCGGGAGAGTGGGGGGGGGGGCCCGGCACCACTGGCCACCGGGCCACCACCGGGCCACCACCGGGCCACCACGCCGGCCGCGGATATTTATAAGAATTATTATTGCTGTTTTTTGTTTCTTTTTTTTTTTTTTTTAAAAAAAAAAAAAAAGAAAGAGGAAAAAAAAACCAACCCAGGTGTTGCAGAGGGTGTTTGGGGGGGGGCGGGGGAGGGGGGGGGCCTGGGGTGTTTGGGGACAGTGGGGTGTCCCCAGGAGGGCTGGGAGGGAAGGGCAGGGGCTGGGGTGACCCCGGGGGATGGGGGGGGGTCCCCCAAGGACAGCGGGGAGAGGGGGTGTCCCCAGGCTCAGCAGGAGCCCCCCCAGGGGACAGAGGGACAGGGGTGTCCCCGGGACCGCCCCCCCCCCACCCTGGGGACAGGGAGGCGATGACCCCAGGAGCCCCCCGTGAGGACAAGGGAGAAGGTGTCCCTGGCTCCCCCTGCGGGGACAGGGAGGGGGTGTCCCCAGGAGCCCCCCACCGCAGGGACATGGAGGGGGTGTCCCTGGTTCCCCCCGCGGAGACAGGGAGGGGGTGTGCCCAGGAGCCCCCCGTGAGGACGGGAAGGGGGTGACCCCAGTAGACCCCCGCAGGGACAGGGAGAGGGGTGTCCCCGGCTCCCCCGGCGGTGACAGGGAAGGGGTGTCCCTAGGACCCCCCCCCCCCACGTGAGGACCCCCACGTGAGGACAGGAAGGGGGTGACCCTAGGGACCCCCGCAGGGACAGCAAGGAGGTGTCCCCAGGACCCCCCCCCACCCAGGGACAGGGAGGAGGTGACCCCAGGAGCCCCCCCTCCCAGCACAGCCCGATGGGGACGGGGTCGGCTGGGCACTGGGATGGTCACCCCGAGGGGTGACCAGGGTGACACACACCCCCCCCCCAACCCCCTTTAGCCCCCCTCGTGTACCCCCCCGCACCCCAAATAGGGGCTGGGGTGGCAGCAGGGACCCAGGCTCAGCCCGACCCCTCATCCCCGGGGGGGGTCCCACGGGGCTGGTGTGGTGGCACTGTCCCTGTCCCCGACCCCCCCCCACCCACCCAGTAAGGAGACCCCCCCCCATCTTGGGGGGGGACCGTTTTAGGACCCCAAAACCGGACGAAGGCACAGCCACGATGGGGAAACGTTTATTTTGGCCAAGGCATCAGCGGGGGACTGCCAGCGCGGGGGGGGGGGACAAGGCCCGGGGTTGGGGGGGGGGGGGCACACATTGGGTGACACAGGCTGGGCTGTGGGGGCGCAGGGCCGGGGGGGGTGCAGGGGTACCCCCATTTGGGGTGCCGGAGCCGCCGGGGTCCCACTCCCTGTAGGGTGGGGGGGGGCTCTGCGCACGGCTGTGGGTTGCATTGGGGGGGGGGGGGAGGAGGGTGTTGGGGGGGGGGGGGATTGTACCCCGTGGGTCCCCAGGGGGTGACATGCCACTCGCGTGTCCCCCCCCGCCAAGCGCTGGCCAGGGTGGCACATGCTCCTCATGCTTCGCGATACACATGCCGGGGGGGGGGACGGGGACACAGGATGACAAAAAGGGGGGGGTAGTGCCATGGGGAGGGGACGGCTGCCCTGCCAAAGTGGGACAGCCCCCCCCCCCCCCAGTGTCACAGCCTCTGGGTGCCCCCAGTGCTGCCATCCCTTGGGGGGAGGGGGGGGCAGGCGCTGTCACCCATGGTCCTGGTGGCCCCCCCCCGGCTCTGTGGCCACAATGTCCCCACGTGAGCCTCGTTTTCCCTCAGGGTCCCACGATGCGGGGGGACAATGGCAAGTGTCTCCCCCCCCCCACCCCCAAGCTGGGGACACGGCGGTGGGGGTCCAGGCTGCCCCCCCCCAGTGCATCCATTGAAGCCAGGTCCCAGGGTGGTGGGAATGGGGTGTCCCTGGGGACCGTCCCCACGATGTCCCCCCCCCCTCACACCACAATGCGGGGGGGGGTCAGAGAAGATCAGAGCCAGGTCCCAGAGCGGTGGGGACAGTGTCCTTGGGGACCGTCCCCACGATGTCCCCCCCCCTTACACCACAACGGGGGGGTCAGAGAAGATGGGGTCAGGTCCCAGCGGAGGTGGGGACAGGGTGTCCCTGGGGACTGTCCCCGTGATGTGTGTCCCCCCCCCTTACACCACGTTGTGGGAGGTCAGAGAAGATGGGGGCCAGCTCCCAGCGGTGGTGGGGATGGGGTGTCCTTGGGGACCGTCCCCACGACGTGTCCCTGGGGGCTGTCCCCACAATGTCCCCCCCCCTCCCTTACACCACGATGGGGGTGGCGGAGAAGATCAGGGTGAGGTCCCAGCGGCGGATGGGGATAGGGTGTCCTTGGGGACCGTCCCCACAATGTGTGTCCCCTCGGTTCCTTACACCACGATGGGGGTGTCGGAGAAGACGGAGCTGACCGAGTCCGGATCCGACACCTTCCTCTGCGCCTTGGGGCCGTGTCGGGGGGGCGCCTGGGGGGTCCCCCCTACTTTAAACCTGCCGTTCTGCCCCGGCCCGGTGGCGGAGGCCGAGCGGGACCTGGCGGGTTCCCCGGGGACACCGAGGACGGCGTGGTTGGGGGTGGCGCTGAGGACGGAGGAGTTGATGCTGTCGTCGCGGGGAGGGGGCGGCTTCTCGGGGCCCCCCCGGCAGCAGCAGCAGCGGCAGGGGGTGAGGTACAGGTAGATGAGGACCAGCACCACGCTGAGGATACAGCCCACCAGGGTGGTGTAGGCGGTGTTGAGGGTGTCGTGGGGACCGTGCAGGGTGAAGTTGTGCACCAGAAGCTCCACGTAAAGGGTCTCGTTGAGGAGGGGACCCCCCACCCAACAGGCGTAGGTGCCGGCGTCCTCGGGGCGCAGCCCCCTCAACTGCAGGCTACCGTTGGCCAACAGGGCGGCGCTGCCGTTGCCCCCTTCCTCCAGCACCCTCTCCCCCCCCGGCGTCACCCAGTGCCGGTTGCGTACCCCCCGCAGCCGGGTGTCGCAGCCGAGGGTGACGGTGTCACCAAGGTGGC
The DNA here is from genome assembly GCF_964106895.1 of Numenius arquata. NCBI lineage: Eukaryota > Metazoa > Chordata > Aves > Charadriiformes > Scolopacidae > Numenius > Numenius arquata. Next base: position 5,819,783 of record NC_133599.1, on the reverse strand, counting down.
CTTCCAGCACCGCTTCCCGCGCCTCGCTGCAGTTGAGGGGTTGCCGGCCGGCCAGGGCCAGGATGCCCACGGGAGCGGCGGCGGAGGGCAGGAAGCAGCGCAGCTCCTCCTGGAAATCCATCACGGCGCTCAGACGGCGGCGGCGACCGCGGGCCACCAGCTGGAAGAGGGGACAATCGCAAGCCAAGGGATTGCCGTGAAGGTAGAGGCGGTCGCGCAGCCAGGCGGGTAGGGCCTGCAGGTCGCCCACGGGCAAGCTGCGGAGGCGGTTGGCCGAGAGGTCGAGGAGGGCGAGTTGGGGCAAGCGGGTGCCGTCCCGCAGCAGCTCCAGGGGGAAGCGGGCGATGCGGTTCTGGCCCAGGTAGAGCTTGCGGAGGCGGGCCAGGTTCTCGAAGGCCGTACGGTCCACGGCGGAGATCTCGTTGTTGTAGAGCAGGAGGACCTCAAGCTCGGCCAGGTCACTGAAGAGGTTCTCCTCAAGCGCCCGTAGGCGGTTGGAGGAAAGGTCCAGGTGACGGAGGTGGGGGACGTGGGCGAAGGCTTCGGTGGAGACGAAGGAGAGGCCGTTGTGGGCCAGCAGCAGGGCGTGAAGGTGGGCCAGGCGCCCCGGCGCCCAGTCGGCCCGCAGGCGGGTGACGTTGTTGTGGCTGAGGTCCAGGACGGCGGTGAAGCGGGGCAGAGGGGCCGGCACCGAGCTCAGCGCCGCCTGCGAGCAGCTCAGGATGTTGGAGGCGCAGACGCAGCGCGGGGGGCAGCTGCCGCCCCCCACCGCCACCCCCCAAGGGGACAGCAGGGACAGCAGCAGCGGCAGGAACGGTGGCGGCCAGCCGACGCCACCCATGGTCACCGTGATCCCACCACCCACGGGGTCACGCGGGTGATGGGGACGGGGCGCCGGCATGGAGGGGACCCCCGGCGCGGCGGGCTGGGGGCACGGGGTTGGCTTGGACCGGGTGGCTTTGGTCACCCCGTGGGGCAGAGTGGGGTGGCTTTGTCACTTGGGTGTCCCAGGACGTGCTATGGGGTGGCTTTGGTCACCCGGTGTGGCAGAGCAGGGTGGCTTTGTCACCCAGTGTCACAGCATGTGGCAGGCTGGCTGATCACCTGGTGTCACAGAGCGGGGTGGCTTGGTCACCCCATGTGACAGAATGGGGTGGCTTTGTCACTTGGGTGTCCCAGGACGTGCTATGGGGTCGCTTTGTCACTTGGGTGTCCCAAGGTTGTGCTATACGGTGGCTTTGGTCACCCCGTGTGACAGAGTGGGGTGGCTTTGTCACTTGGGTGTCCCAGGACGTGCTATGGTGGCTTTGGTCACCCCGTGTGACAGAGTGGGGTGGCTTTGTCACTTGGGTGCCCCAAAGATGTGCTATGGGGTGGCTATGGTCACCCCATGTGAGAGTGGGGTGGCCTTGTCTCCCAGTGTCACAGCATGTGGCAGGCTAGCTGATCACCTGGTGTCACAGAGCAGGGTGGCTTGGTCACCCCATGTGATAGAGTGGGGTGGCTTTGTCACTTGGGTGTCCCAAGGACGTGCTATGAGGTGGCTTTGGCCATCCACTGTCACGTCATGCACCGGGCCAGCTGCTCGCCCGGTGTCACAGAGTGGGGTGGCTTTGTCAACTGGTGTCACAGCATGTGGCAGGCTGGCTGCTCACCTGGTGACACAGAGCAGGGTGGCTTTGGTCACCTGGTGTCACAGAGTGGGGTGGTTTTGTCACTTGGGTGTCCCAAGGATGTGCTATGGGGTGGCTTTGGCCACCCAATGTGACAGAGTGGGGTGGCTTTGTCACTTGGGTGTCCCAGGACGTGCTATGGGGTGGCTTCAGCCACCCACTGTCACAGCTGTGGCAGGCTGGCTGCTTTTCTGGTGTCACGGCACAGAGTGGCTCAGTCACCCAGTGTCACAGCACGGGGTGGCTTTCTCACTCGGTGTTACAGCCCATGCCTTGGGGTGGCTTTGGTCACCCGGTGTCACAGCTAGCTGCTCGCCCCGTGTCACGGCACGGGGTGGCTTTGGTCACCCGGTGTCACGGAGTGTACCAGGCTTGCCGCCCACTCGGTGCCACAGCGTGGGGTGGCGTTGTCACCCAGCGTGACAGCAGCTGCTACGGGGTGGCTTTGATCACCCGCTGTTGTGGCGTGCACCGAGCTCGCTGCTCACCCAGCGTCACAGCGCGGGGTGGCTTTGTCACCCAGCGTCACAGCGTGCAGAACACAGCGTCACCCCAGCTCGCTCCTCACCCCTGGTGCCACCCCAAGAGGCCGGCTTTGGTCACCCAGCATCACAGCGTGGGGTGGCTTTGGTCACTCACTGTGACAGAGTGGGGTGGCTTTGGTCATAGCGTGCACCAGGGGTGGCTTTGGCCACCTGGTGTCACAGCGTGGGGTGGCTTTGGTCACTCACTGTCACAGAGTGGGGTGGCTTTGGTCACAGCATGCACCAGGGGTGGCTTTGGCCACCTGGTGTCACAGCGTGGGGTGGCTTTGGTCACTCACTGTCACAGAGTGGGGTGGCTTTGGTCACAGCGTGCACCAGGGGTGGCTTTGGCCACCTGGTGTCACAGCGTGGGGTGGCTTTGGCCACCCGCTGTCACAGAGTGGGGTGGCTTTGGTCACAGCATGCACCAGGGGTGGCTTTGGCCACCTGGTGTCACACAGTGGGGTGGCTTTGGTCACCTGCTGTCACAGCACGGGGTGGCTTTGGCCACCTGGTGTCACAGCGTGGGGTGGCTTTGGTCACTCGCTGTCACAGAGTGGGGTGGCTTTGGTCACAGCGTGCACCAGGGGTGGCTTTGGCCACCTGGTGTCACACAGTGGGGTGGCTTTGGCCACCCGCTGTCACAGCACGCAGTGGGCTCACTCCTCACCCGCTGTCACGGCGCGGGGTGGCTTTGTCACCCGCTGTCACGGAGTGCCCGTGGGTCGCTGCCCGCCCGGGTGACGGCCCGTCCCGGGGCTTCCCCCTCCCCCCCTCCCCGCCGCAGCCCCGCTCCCCCCCGCGCTGCGGTGGCGACCCGGCCCCCCCCGCTCCTCCCGGTTCCTCCGGTACCCCCCCCCCCCAAATCCCGACCCCGCCGCGGGCGGGAGGATGCTCCCACCCCCACCCCCCGCCGCTTCTCGGGGCGTTACCGGGGCCTGGTACCGCGGTCGGTGCTGAGGAGGGCGGGCAGGGGAGGCCGAGCCGGTCCGAGCCGGGCCGAACCGAGTCGAACCGCGCCGAACCGAGCCGAACCGGGCTGAGCGGGGCCGAACGAGGTCGAAGGGGGCCGAGCGAGGCCGAGCGGGGCCGAAGGGGGCCGAGCGGGGCCGGGCCGATCCGAGACGAGCAGGGTCGAACCGACCGGGGCCGAGTCGGGCCGGGCCGAGCGAAGCCGAATCTATCCGAGCGGAGCCGAATCTATCCGAGCGGAGCCGAACCGAGCCGAGCGGAGCCTAACGGAGCCGAACCGAGCCGAGCAGAGCCGAACCGAGCCGAGCGGAGCCGATCCGATGCGGCCGGAGCGGTGCGGGCCGTTCCCGCAGCGCGGCCCCGACCGGGTCTGGGGGCGGCACCGGCGCACCCCGCGCACGGCCCGTCCCCGTTGGCTGCCGCCGCGCCGCCCGCCACCAATGGCGGCAGCGCCCGCTTAACCCCTCCTGGGCCGCGCATCACCCCCGGGTCAGACACCCCCCCGCCCCCAGAAACACACCCCCCACCCCATCATCCCCGTCACCATCCTCACCCCTGTCCCTGTCCCCATGCTATCCCGATCCCCATCCCATCCCTCTCCTCCTCCCCAACCCATCCCTGTCCCCTGTCTCCATCCTGTCTCCATCTCTGTCCTCATCCCCATCCCATCCCATCCCCCATCCTCATCCCCGTCCCCATTCCATCCTATCCCCATCCCCATCCTATCCCCATCTCTGTCCTCATCCTCATCCCCATCTCCACCCTCATCCCGGTCCCCATCCCATCCCATCCCATCCCATCCCCACCTCCACATCCAATCCAATCCTATCCCTTCCCATCACATCCCCATCTCTGTCCTCATCCCCATTCCATCCCATCCCCCTCCCCATCCCCATCCCCATCCTCATTCTCATCCTCATCCCAATCCCCATCCCCATCCTCATTCCCATCCTCATCCTCATCCCCATCTCCATCCTATCCCCATCCCATCCCCATCTCCATCTTCATCCTCATCCTCATCCCCATCTCCATCCTATCCCCATCCCATCCCCATCTCCATCTTCATCCTCATCCCCATCCTCATCCTCATCCCCATTCCCATCCCAACCTCATTCCCACCCCAAATCCGTCTGTGCTGTCCCAGCACCTGCCCCATCCTGCTGTGTGGTACCGGCCCACGTCCACACAGTGGTGGCCCCCACCCCATGGCACTGGCCCCCACCCCACGGCACTGGCCCCCACCCCACGGCACTGGCCCAGACCCCCCATTCCAGCCCAAATTTCCCAGTACTGGCCCCCTCCCAGTGCCACCACCCCCCTGGGATGGAGGGGACACATCCTGCCCTGGGTCCCCACTGAGGAGCACCCCTGGGTGCCCACCACCCGTGCCAGGCAGGGTGCCCCGTGCCCCCCCCCTCCCCGGACTGCTGCGCGGCCGCGTCTCTGCCTCCCGGGTGTATTTTTAGATGCAAAATATTCCTGTCGGGATTTTGGGTCCAAAATTAGAGGGAAAGGAGCCGGAAGGAACCGCGCCGCGATGATGATGCAGCTTTTTATTGGGATGAGGGGGTGGGGGGGGCAGCAATTAAAGGGGACCCCCCCGCAACACAGAGTGGGGTATCCCTCACCCTGTGCTCCCTGCCACCCCAGGGTGTGTCCCCCCGCCTCGCTGCCATCGTGTCCGTGTCCGTCATCCCCCCCCCCCCCGGGAATTTTGTCCTTTGATCGTCCTCAATTTCTCTGCTTTAATCCGGGTGCTAATCCCTGCCCAGCACCCGCTGCCCGGCCCCCACCCACCCAGCACCCCCCCACCCCGCCCCGCGCCCCCCCCGCACCCCGACCTCCCCGGGCCAACGCTGGGCTCTGGGTGTCCCCATCCTTGTGCCACCGCAGTGGGGGCCTGGGGTGGGGGGGACACCCAGGTGTCCTGGGGGGAGCTGGCACAGCACCGTTCCCCACCCTTGGCACGACGGGCAGGATTGGGGCCGGCTGCCAGGCTGCGGGCGTGTGCGCTACACGGGGGCACACGCGTGACACATGCATGACACGCATCGGAGGCACGTGCACACACGCGTGCACCCCCCCCGATCACACGCAGGTGCGAACACGCCAGGTTCACGCGCGTGTGAGCACACACGGATGCGACCACCGTACATGTACACGTCTGTGTGGCCCCCCCCAGCCACACACACACACGAGACACACGCGTGTGCACACACATGTGCAAACACACCCTGCCTGCCAGGGTGCTGGGGTTCTGGGGTTCTGGGGTGCCAGGGCGCTGAGGTGCAGGGGTACAGGTACCCCAGGGTGCTGGGGTACAGGGGTGCAGGGGTGTGGGTACCCCAGGGTGCTGGGGTGCCAGGGTTCCAGGGTGCAGGGGTACGGGTACCCAGCATGCTGGGGTGCTCAGGACTAGGGTGCTGGGGTGCCACAGTGCCGTGGGCCACGGTGACAGGCTGCTGGGGTGCCAGGGTCATGGGGTGCTGGTATGCCAGGGTGCCAGGGTGCTGGGGTGCCAGGGTGCTGGGGTACTGGGGTGCCAGGGTCATGGGGTGCTGGTATGCCAGGGTGCCGGGGTGCCAGGATACAGGTATGCCAGGGTGCCGGTGTGCTCAGTACCAGGGTGCCACAGAGCCATGGTGCCATGGTGCCAAGCTACCAGGGTGCTGAGGTACTGGGGTCCCAGGGTGCTGTAATACTGGGGTGCCATGTCATTGCGGTGCTGGGGTGCCAAGATAATGGGTACGGGGTGCCAGGGTGCTGGTGTGCTAAGTGGTGTGCTTGGAGACCAGGGTGCTGGGGTGCTAATGATGCTGGGGTGCCAGGGCGCCAGCATTGCAAGGGTGCTGGGGTACCGGAATGATGGGGTGCCAGCAGTCTCAGGGTGCCAGGTTGCTGAGGTACTGGGGTGCTGGTATGGTCATGGGGTGCTGGTATGCCAGGGTGCCAAGGTACTGGGGTGCCAGAGTACTGGATACTGCGGTGTCATTGTGCCTTGGTGCTGGGGTGCCAAGATAATGGGTGTGGGGTGCCAGGGTGCTGAGGTACAGGGGTACTGGGATGTTAGCTTGCTGGGGTGCCAGGGTACTGGGACAGTGGGGTGATTGGGGACTGGGGTGCTAGGATGCTGGGGTGCCAGGGTGCCAGCATTTCAAGGGTGCTGGGGTACCAGAACGATGGGGTGCCAGCAGTCTCAGGGTGGTGAAGTGCTGAGGTACTGGGGTGCCAGGGTGCCGGAGTGCTGGGGTGCCATGTTGTCATGGTGCTGGGGTGTCAAGATAACGGGTGCTGGGGTGTCAAGATAACGGGTACTGGGGTGCCAGGGTGCTGGGGCACTAGGGTGTTGGGGTGCCAGCAGTCTCAGGGTGGTGGGTGCTGAGGTACCGGGGTGCCAGGGTGATGGGGTGCCAGGCACGCCTGGGTTTTGGGGCACCATAAACGCCATGATGCCAAGGCAGCCCCCCAGCACCCACCATGCCGAGTCCCCTGGGGGTTTGGGTGGGCTGTAGGGTGGGGGGTCAGCCCACCCCCTTTCTGGGGGGCAGGACTTCCCCGGGGGGAGCTGGAGGGGGGGGATCTAGGTTCTGGGGGCTGCACGAGGCGGCTCTGGGCACCCATTTTTGGGGGGGAAACCTGCACGGTGTGGGTGCCAGAGAGGATACCCAGTGCTGGGGCAGAGGGGCTGGGGGTGTGTGGGGTGCCCCTGGGGGACACAGGTGACACGGGGAGGTGGGTGGGGGGGGGACGACAGGAGGGATGCGCAGGCGGCTGCGTGGTGGCGATTCAACCACCCGGGCCCTGAATTATTGATGCTCCGGTGGCAGGAACCAGCCAGAGCCATAAATCTGCCAGCGCCAGCTCTGGCACCGGCCCGACGGGGCAGGAGCAGCCCTGGCTCCCTGCCTCAGTGTCCCCAGGGAGGACCAAAACCCTCAGGGCCCCCCCTAATTTCCCCGCTGTGCCAGGGGAAGGGGGCGCAGACACACACACACACACACCCCCCCACACACACACCCCGCTCCTCATTTTGGCCACCTGGAGTGGGGGAGCGATGCTGGGTCCTCCCTGGCACGGGGGGGTGCTGGTGGGTGGCTCTGTACCCCCTCAGCGCGGGACACCCCCAAAACAGTGGGGTGCTGAGGGAGGGGGGGGCAGCATGGCTGAACCCCTGACTGTGCTGGGGGGGGGCAGCGGCTAGTGGGGTGGGCACCCAGGGGAGGGTGGGCATCCAGGGAACAGTGGGCACTGAGGTTGGGGTGGGCACTCAGATTTGGGGGGGCACCCAGGGAAAGGAGGGCACCCAGATTGGGGTGAGCTCGCAGGGAAAGGTGGGTACCAAGGTGGGGGGGGGCACCCAGTGAAAGGAGGGAACCCAGATTGGTGGCGGGCACCCAAGGTAGGGTGGGCAACCTAGGGAAGGAGAAGAACTCAGGGTGGGGTGGGCACCCAGGGGAGGGTGGGCACCCAGACTGGGGTGAGCTCGCAGGGAAACGTGGGTACCAAGGTGGGGGGGGGCACCCAGTGAAAGGAGGGAACCCAGATTGGTGGTGGGCACTCAAGGTACGGTGGGCAACCTAGGGAAGGAGAAGCACCCAGGGTGGGGTGGGCACCCAGGGAACAGTGGGCACCGAGGTTGAGGTGGGCACCCAGACTGGGGGGGGCATCCAGGGAAAGGTGGGCACACAGGGTGGGATGGACACCCAGGGAAGGGTTGGCACCCAGGGAAAGGAGGGGACCCAGATTGGGGGGGCACTCAAGGTAGGGTGGGCAACGAAGGGAAGGGTGCCAGGTAGGGTGGGCACCGAGGCTGGGGTGAGTACCCAGGGATGGCAAGTACCCAGGCTGGGGTGGGCACCAAGGGTGGGGTGGGCATCCAGGGAAGAGTGGACAACGAGACTGGGGGGGCACTCGGATTGGGGGGGCAGCCAGGGAAAGGTGGGCACACAGAGTGGGATGGACACCCAGGGAAGGGTTGGCACCCAAGTTGGGATGGGCATCCAGGAAAGGGCTGGCATCCAGGGTGGGTACCAAGGTTGGGGCGGACACCCAGATTGGGGGGGGCACTCAAGGCAGGGTGGGCAATGTAGGGAAGGGTGCCAGGTAGGGTGGGCACTGAGGTTGGGGTGAGCACCCAAGGATGGGTGGGAACCCAGGGAAAGGAGGGCACCCAGTCTGGGGTGGGCACTCAAGGTGGGGTGGGTAACCTAGGCGTGGAGAAGCACTCAGGTTGGGGTGGGCACCAAGGGTGGAGTGGGCACCCAGGGAAAGGGCTGGCATCCAGGGAAAGGTGGGCACCAAGGGTGGGATGGGAACTCAGGGAAGGGTGGGCACCCAGGGAAGGGTTGGAACCCAGGGAAAGGAGGGCACCCAGATTGGGGTGGGCACCCAGGTTGGGGTGGGCACTGAAGGTAGGGTGGGCAATGTAGGGAAGAGTGCCGGGTAGGGTGGGCACTGAGGTTGGGGTGGGCACCCAGGGAAGGATTGGCACCCAGGGAAGGGTGGGCACTGAGGTTGGGGTGGGCACCAAGGGTGGGATGGGCACTCAAAGTAGGGTGGGCAACCTAGGGACAGAGAAGCACCCAGATTGGGGGGGCACCCAGGGAAAGGAGGGCACCCAGATTGGGGTGGGCACCCAAGTTGGGGTGGGCACTCAAGGTAGGGTGGGCAACCTAGGGAAGGGTGCCAGATAGGGTGGGCACTGAGGTTGGGGTGGGCACCCAGGGAAGGATTGGCACCTAGGGAAGGGTGGGCACCCATGGAAAGGTGGGCACTGAGGGAAGGGTGGGCACCCAGACTGGGATGGGCACCCATGGAAAGGTGGGCACTGAGGGAAGGATGAGCACCCAGGGAAAGGTGGGCACCCAGGGAAAGGTGGGCACCCATGTTATGGTGCCCCCCCTGGTTTTTGGTGCACACCCACCAGGACAAAGTGGGTGCCCAGGGCTTTACCCCCCACCCTGGGGAGCAGGATCGATCCCTGCGCTGCCGCACGGGGTGGGGGACGTACCCAGGTGGGGGGGGGGGGGGGGGGCATGTGGGGCAGGACGGGTGTCCCCACGGGTCCCCACCGCTCCTGCTCACCGGGCAACCGCACGACCGGTGCCCGCGGTGACCGGTGACCGAGGAACCACCGGTGGCCATCACCGGGCCCCGGTACGAGGGTGTTGGTTCATCCGAGGTCCCGCGTTTCTAATCTGGTTTGGATGGATTTATTTTTGGGTCCTCGTAACCTAGCAATGGGCACGTGACGCGCGGGGCCTGCGGCAGGGACACGCGTGGGCCAGCCTCGCCCGCCGGCCACTTGCCACCCTCTAGGTACGAGCCCATGGATGGGAAGCCGTTGGGCCAACCCCGACCACCCGTGGGATGGTGGTGGTGGGGGGCACCGCCAGGAGGAAGTTCGCAGCCTGTGCAGGCTTTTTTGGGGGGGGGTGCCGTCCTTGGAAGCGATGGGGATCCCCCTTGTAAACTGATGGCCGTGACCTGGGGAAACTGAGGCACGGAATGAGGCAATGTTGAACGGGGGGGGGGACACACACTGCCCCGATCCCAGTTGCTCCATTGCTGAACTGGGAGGAAGGGAAGGGGCACTGGGCCGGGGGTGGGCAGAGCTGGGGGCCTCTGAACTACCCCCCCGCCACCAGCCCTGTGCATCTCCCCCCCCCGCCCCCATCCCCATCCTCACTCTGTGCCCCCCACCGTGAATCTATCCCCATCCCCTCCTCCCCGCCGCCCCCCCACCCCAGGGTGCCTCCCCCGCTATAACCCCCCCTTTCGCCAAGCCCCCCCTTTGCCTCCCCAGCCCAAGGCCCCCGAGGGGCTACTCCCTCCCAATCCTCCCCCCAGCCCTCCCTAGTGCCCCCCCCCCTTACCCCCTCCCCATCCCATTTTGGGGGTGAATGGGGAAACTGAGGCCCGAAGCGATGCGCGGGGTGGGGATCGGGGGGGGACACCCACCCTCCACCCCCGATCCCGAGGGGGTGAAGCCGGGCTCCGGCCACCCCACAACGCCCCCCCCCCCCCCCATCCCCGGGGTCCCGCAGCCCCAGCGGGGTCCGAGGGGGGGCGCCGTGCCCGGGGTACCGCCGCGCCGGCGGGAGGCGTTAGGACCCAGCAGCCGGGCGGGTACCGAGCATCCCTCGCCGCAGCGGCTCCGGCCCCGGCCCGGCCCCGAGCATCCCCGCCCGCACCGGGGATCCCCCGCCCGCACCGGGACCCCCCGTCCTCCGCCCGGACCGGCCGCCCCTCCCGCCATCGGCCCCATGCAGCCCCCCGGGGTAGGTGCCGCGGCCGAGCTGCCCCACCGGGGCGATGCTGGGGGGGGGGTTCGGGGGGGAGGGATGCGGCCGGGGCGGGGGGGGGGGACCGGGGGACCCCTGCAGGGGTGGGAGGGGGGAACCCATCCGGCGACATCCCCCCCCGGGGCGGCGGGGATGGGGGGGGGCGGTGGGCAGGGGAGGGGGAACCCGCTGCCTGCATCCCTCTTCCATCAGCACCCCCCCCCCACCCCACCCCCCCGAGAGCTCCCTGGGGTGCAGGGGCTGGGGACCCCCTCCTCGCTGGGGAAGCACCTATGGGTGGGGGGCTCTGGGGTTTGTCCCCAGCCCCCCCACCCGCACCCTGGGCTCTGCTTTGCACCCATTAGGGGGGGTGGGGGTGCAGCACCCATCCCGGGGCCGGGCTCGGGGGGGGGGGGGGGGGGTCACACGTAGCCCTCGAAGCGCAAGGAGTGAACCGAGGCGTCTGGGGGCGCAGCGGCGATCCCCCCACCCGTCCCCGGGGCCCCTCATGGTCCCCAAGCTCAGGGAAGGATGAGCACCCAGGGAAAGGTGGGCGAAGGATCCCACTGGGGTGTTTTGGGTTGAAACATCGGAGTTTTGGGGGGGTTCAGCCCCAGAATTGCTCATTTTTGGGGGCAACGCTGATGGCTCTACCTTCCCCGCAGGTGCCCGGTGCTGCCCGGCGGCGAGGAGCGGGGCGATGAGCGGGTCCGGGGGGCACCTTTGGGTGCTCTGAGTGCCACCGCCGCGGCACCACCCACCCCCCGGGACCACCAACCCGGGGCGGGGGGGCTGGCGACGGGTGGGCGAGGATGTGAGCCCCCCGGCGATGCCACCCGGCCACCTCACCCCGAGGATGGGCCATGGGCCGGTGAGAGCCGGCGCGGCCGCACAGGATGGAGCCCTCCTTGCCCGTCCCCTGGGCCTGGAACGGCTCTAGGGGGGCACGGGGGCTCCAGCCCTCCCCGGGCCCCATGCCCCCCAACAGCACGGCCGACGGCAAACCTAAAGACGTGGCTTCCAAATCGGTGGGGCTTTTCTTCATGCTGCTCATCGACCTGACGGCCATCGTGGGCAACGCCGCCGTCATGACCGTCATCGTGAAGACGCCGGCCTTGCGCAAGTTCGTCTTCGTCTTCCACCTCTGCCTGGTGGACTTCTTGGCCGCCCTCACCCTGATGCCCCTGGAGATGCTCTCCGGCTCGGCCGTCTTCGACAGCCCGGTTTTCGGGGAGGCCATGTGTCGCGTGTACCTCTTCCTCAGCGTCTGCTTCATCAGCATGTGCATCCTCTCCATCTCCACCATCAACGTGGAGCGCTACTACTACGTGGTGCACCCCATGCGCTACGAGGTGAGGATGACGGTGGGGCTGGTGGCCTGCGTCCTGGTGGGCGTCTGGCTCAAAGCCGTGGCCACCTCCCTCGTCCCCCTGCTGGGCTGGTTGTCCCCCGACCGCCCTCCAGCGCCGGCCGGCCGAGGTTGCTCCTTGCAATGGAGCCGGGGTCCCTACTGCAAGTTCTTCGTGGTCTTCTTCGCCGCTTTCTACTTCCTCCTGCCCCTCCTCATCATCGTGGTGGTCTACTGCAGCATGTTCAAGGTGGCGCGGGTGGCCGCCATGCACCACGGCCCCCTCCCCACCTGGATGGAGACGCCGCGGCGGCGTTCCGAGTCGCTCAGCAGCCGCTCCACCATGGTCACCACCTCGGGAGCCCCTCGGACCACCCCGCAGAGGACGTTCGGAGGGGGCAAAGCCGCTGCCATCCTGCTGGCCGTGGGGGGCCAATTCCTCTTCTGCTGGTTGCCCTACTTCTCCTTCCACCTCTACACCGCCCTCAGCGCCCAGCCCTTGGTGGGGCCGGCGGCCGAGACCGTGGTCACTTGGCTGGGCTACTTCTGCTTTACCTCCAACCCCTTCTTCTACGGGTGCCTCAACCGGCAGATCCGGGGCGAGCTGGGCCGGCTCCTCACGTGTTTCTTCAAGCCACCGCCCGAGGAGGACCTGAGGTTGCCCAGCCGGGAGGGTTCCATCGAGGAGAACTTCCTTCAGTTCCTCCAGGGCACCGGTTGCCCCCCCGAGCCCCGGCCTCGCACCCCCAGCCCCAAACGGGAGCAACTCCCCGTGGATTTTCGCATCCCGGGGCAGATAGATGAGGACGTGGCAGAGGGGCCGGAGCGACGCGGTGGGGACGGGCTCTACGTGCCGGTGGTGGCCTCCCCCAAACCGGAGCTGTAGCGTCGGGGAGCCGGGGGGGGGCTGGGGGTGTGCAAACATGGCTGGAAGGGCAGAGCTGGTCTGAGTGCTTCGCTGGGGGGGGGGGGCCTCGCCGCCGCCGGTGTGGGGGTTCGGGGGGATCCTGGGATGCTCGCCCGGGAAGGGCCACCAGGTTTGGGGACAGCAGATGGGGACACAGCTGGTTCATGGTGGGGACAAGCGTGGGAGTGGGGGGGGGGTGGTGTATGGGGTTTTGGGGTCCCTCCTGGGCTGGCGGGGAGGGTGTCCTCAGGAGGGGGTCCCCAGGTTCCCCCCAGTTCCCCCCACCCCCGTGTGGCCCCAGTACAGAGGACCCCGGTCCTCTGGGCCTCCTCCATCCTCCCAACACCCCTCAGCCCCCTCCCCAGCCCTAGGGACGTGGCACCCGGTCCCCCCCCCATAGGGGCCACCCCTCTCGTTCCCCACAGCCGCGGGAACGCGGCCTGTCCCGCCGTGGGGCCGCGAAGCCCCCGCTGGTGAGTGTGGACGGGGAGACAGGGCCATGAGGGGGACCAACCCCCCTCTGAGGGGACTACATCTCCCATCGTGCCCCGCTCCACCGAGGCGGAAGCACCACCCCCTAGGCTTCACTCCCGTCATGCCCCGCTCTACCGAGGCAGAAGTCCCGCCTCCAACTCCCGGCGTGCCGCCCTCCGGAGGACTGCACTTCCCGGCGTGCCCCGCGGTGGCGGGAGGGGCGCAATACCGGATATCCGGCGCCGCCTCAGGGAGCCGCCCGGGCCGAGGGAGGCGAGAGGCGCAGCCCCGCACCGGCCGCTTCCCCCCCCCTCCCCCCCCCGGCCCCCCCCAAACCCCGCTTCCCTTCCCCGCTCCGGTTCCCGGCGGCTGGGCCGCCCGCCGGCCTCCTCCCCGCCGCCGCCATGGGTTGTACGCTGAGCGCCGAGGACAAGGCGGCGGTGGAGCGGAGTAAAATGATCGACCGCAACCTGCGGGAGGACGGCGAGAAGGCGGCCAAGGAAGTGAAGCTGCTGCTGCTCGGTGAGGAGGGGCCGGGGGCGGCTCGGGCGGGGGAGCCGGGGCGGTAAAGTGCCTCCGGAGAGGGTCTCCCGGCCTCGGGAGGGGGGTTTGGGGGCGTCGGGGCGGTAAAGTGCCTCCGAGAAGGGCTTTGGGGGGAGTGAGGGGGCTCCGGGGAGGGTCTCCCGGCCTCTGGAGGGGGCTTGAGGCGTTAAAGTGCCTCCGGGGAGGGTGTTGGGGGGGGTGAGAAGGCTCCGAGGAGCGTCTCCTGGCCTCAGGAGGGTGCCTGGGGCGGGGGGTGGGTGATGAAGGCCGGCAGAGGCTGGGGTCTGTAGTGCTACGGGGTGTGTGCACCGAGGAGAGGGGCTTGGGGGGGGGGGCAAAGGGAGCTTTAATGAGGGAATTTGTGGGTTCCCCGGGCTCCGGAAAGCGGGGGGGGGGAGAAGGTTGGGGCGTCCCCCGAGCCCGCGGGGGTTTGAGAGCGGTGAGGAAGCTCTGCGGAGAGGCACCGGGAGGGCTTTGAGGGGGGTCTCTGGGGTTTGGAGATGGCGAGGGAGCCCTTGGGAAAGGGAGGTGGGGGCTTTAAGGGGGTCCGAGGGGGTCTTTGAGGAGAGAAGGGGATTGAGGAGAGGGTCCCCGAGGCTAAAAGATCTTTAGAGGGTGAGTGACGGGGCAGAGGGATGGTTAAGGGGGTTGAGGGGGGTCCTGAGAGATCCCTGGGGAGATGTGAGGAAGATGAAGTGCTGCGACAGGATCCCAGCAGGAGACCTGGAGGAGCTGTGGGGAGGGATGGGGGGGTCCAGGGTGGGTCTGGGACAAGGCCACTTAGAGTGGCAACTCCGCCTTTGTGTCCCTGGGGTGGGCTCGGCTCTCCACGAGGTCCCCAAGCCCAGGTGTGGCCCTGTCCCCTCACCCCACCTTGGGTCCCTCATCCCCTCCCTTGGGTGAGGGAGGAGGTGACAGTCTCTGCTGCCCTCACGGGGGACGAGGGGACTGTGCTGCTGTCCTGGGGTGGGCATTTTTCCTGCCCAGCCACTGCCTGGTGAAATAAATCATCCATTTTCAGCCTGGATGTTACCAGCGCTCCGCTCCTGGCTTCTCTTGGGAGACGGTCCCTCCCCGGTGGCTTTTGGGCTGGGGCCCTGAGAGCAGAAGGTGCTCGTTGGGCTGGCGTAGGCGTCCTTTCGTCTTGGGGTTTGTGGGATTGAGGAAGGGAGCTCTTGTGCTCTCGGTTTGAGTACAGGGAGTGTATCGCTGGGGATAGGGTGGTGGAATTAAATCCTTTGATCAAGTAAAAATGTTTCCTGCGCACCCTCTCGGCCCAGAAGTGTACGGGGTTGGAGTGTGAGCCGTGGTGGGGGTACGGGAATCCCACGGGGCGTTCCGTGCCCCACAGATCCTCCGATAGCATCTTGCTTTTGCGCGGAAGATGGTTTCGTTTGGCTGTGCTCTGCCGGGGCTGGGCCGGTTCCGCAGAGCTTGCAGGAGTGTGTGAAACCAGCGTCACCGTCCCTGCCCCGCCGCAGCCTCCCTGCGTACACACGGCTGAGGAAGGAAGCGCCACTTCTCTCTGGTTTTATTTATTTATTATTTCTTTTTTTTTTTTTTTTCTCCAGCTAAAACGCGTCTGTGGCTTTTTGAGAAGAGCCGAACGGGGGTGTTTCTCTTTTAGGTTTCTCCTCAGCAGGGAACTTTTGCTGTGTTCGGTCCGCGTTTCGGTGGCCGTGTTTAGAAGTTCTTACGGGCGATAACTAGAGTGCAGAGGAGGCAAAAAGCTGCCCGTCCGTAAAGTCTGCCCCATACGGACCCACTGCCTTTCTCTGCGAGCTCGGGGCCGGGCAGCGCGGTGCGGGGTGGACCATCTGGTCATGTAGGTCTCCCCTCTTCCAACGTCTGGGTTGGGATTGGTTTGGTTTTTTTTTGTTACTCTGACGTTTTCTCAGGGAGACAGATTGAGGGCCAGAACACCCAGAACAGCGGTGCCGAGTGGCTCCTTTTAGAACGGGGCGTGTTAACGAGCGATTCTGTTTTCCTGTGATCCCTGTCCCGAGAATGCTTTTTTTTTTTTTTCTTTTTTTTTCTTTTCCATCTAAGCCTGTTTTTACTCGCACCTTTGCGAGAGCCGCTCTGAGGTTTGCGATCTTCTGCGTCTGTAGAAAACTTCTTGGCTGCGCGTCAAGATAATCCTTTATTCTCCGGGGGTTTGGTTCGGTGTTAGTAAAGCACCATTTGCAAATTCTTTGGGTGGAATAATGATTCCTTCGTATTTTCTTATGTCAGGGTGCCCAGAGCCACCTCGTGCAGTCCCCAGACCCAGATTCCTCCTCCAGCTCCCCCCAGGGAAGTCCTGACCCCCACCCTACAGCCCACCCAGACCCCCAGGGGACTTGGCATGGTGGGTGCTGGGGGGTTGCCATCATGGGGCTTATGGTGCCCTGGTACCCCAGTATCTCAGCACCCACCTCCCTGAGACTGCTGGCACCCCAACATCCTAGTACCCCAGTATCCCGGTCCCCAAGCACCCAATGGTCCCAGCACCCTGGCACCCCAGTACCCATTATCTTGGTGCGCCAGCACCACGACACAGTGGCACCCTGGCACCCCAGTAGCCTGTCAGTGTGTCACCATGGCTCTGCGGTGCCCTGGTACTGAGCATGCCAGCACCCCAGTACCTTGGCACCCTGGCATACCAGCACCCTGTGACCCCGGCAGCCCAGCAGCTTGTCACCATCACCCATGGCACTGTGGTCAGTGGGATGCATCCCAGCACCCTGGGTACCCATACCCCAGCATCCCAGCACCCTGGGGTACACATACCCCTGCACCCCAACACCCTTGTACCCCAGCACCCTGAGATACCCATACCCTTGTACCCCAGCACCCTGGGGTACCCATACCCCTGTACCCTGGCACCCCAACACCCCAGAACCCCAGCAACCTGGCAGGCAGGGTGTGTTTTTTCTTTGCGGTATTGAAAAGGCACCAGGGTGTCGAGGCCAAGACTCCCTGAGCTCGTCAGCGAATGGCAGAGGGGAGGGAGTATCCAAAGGGTTGTAGGATAATGGGTTTCGAAGCACTAGAGACCAGGTGAGGCTTTTAAACAGCCTTTTGGAAGGCTGTTGACTTTGGATGGCAGCGAAATAACCTGATTGCCGCACTTCTGAGCATGTCCTCAGGTCAGGGCTTGTGCACGTCGTTCCTCTGGAGAAGCACTTCTGGGATAATTGTACTCGCACCCAGCGTGACACTGGAGTCATGATCTGTATCTACCCTCCTTTAAAAAAAAAAAAAAAAAAAAAAAAAAAAAACAAAAACACCAACACAACAACCTATCTCAGATCAGGTTTGCACCTGGCCATAACCTGCAATCTCTCTCAAATGTCACGGTTTTCTAAAGGACCTGGGGGTGTTGGTCGACTGTCGGCTGAACATGAGCCAGCAGTGTGCCCAGGTGGCCAAGAAGGCCACCAGCATCCTGGGCTGTCTCAGGAACCACGTGGTGAGGAGGACTCGGGAGGTGATCGTCCCCTTGGACTGGGCACTGGTGAGGCACCACCTCGAGGGCTGTGTCCAGTTTTGGGCCCCCCACCACAAAAAAGCCATTGAGGGGCTGGAGCGGGTCCAGAGAAGGGCAACGGAGCTGGTGAGGGGTCTGGAGAATAAGTCTTAGCGGAGAGGCTGAGGGAGCTGGGGGTGTTCAGCCTGGAGAAAAGGAGGCTGAGGGGAGACCTTCTCGCTCTCTCCAACTCCCTGAAAGGAGGGTGTAGCCAGGGGGGGTCGGTCCCTTCTCTCAAGGAACAGGCGATGGGACAAGAGGAAACGGCCTCAAGTTGTGCCACGGGAGGTTCAGATTGGAGATTAGGAACAATTTTTACACGGAAAGGGTTATTAAGCCTTGGAATGGGCTGCCCAGGGAAGTGGTGGAGTCACCATCCCTGGAGGGATTGAAAAGCCGGGTTGACATAGTGCTGAGTGACATGGTTTAGTGACTGGTTTTTATCAGAGTGAGGTTGATGGTTGGACTCGATGATCTTTAAAGGTCCCTTCCAACCCAGACAATTCTATGATTCTACTGCTTGTTGGCGATCAAAGGGGATGCTGCAGCATGTTCTCCCCCGGCAACGTGCAGGTAAAACCCAACAGTTAATTACCAGAAGAAGAAAAAAAAAATACCCACAGCGGGAACAAACAGCCTTTGAGTTGAGGCTTCAAGAAGCTGATGGAAAAGTTCAGGAGGTGTTGTTTTTTGGGTTTTGGGTTTTGTGTTTTTTGTTTTTTGTTTTTTTTTTGTCCTCCATTGTTGAGCAAGCATTTATTTCTGTGTTTGTTGTTTTTGGTTTTTTTCACAACACGGTATTAAAACGTCGAGGCTCCGTAGTGCCTTGTATCGTTAACCGGTTGTAAGGGCTCATGCGGTGGTTTATGTAACCGGAGCGAGCCTCTGGCGGTACTGCTGATGCAGGGAAGTTTAGTAGGAGAAATATATTTCTTTCCAGATCAAGTTTGGAGCCCCATCGGCTCTTCCCCAGCTCTGTTAAAATAACTGCCCTACTTTGGGCTTTGAGGAATTATGTAGGTTAAGAAAAGGCTGGTGTTTGTACCGAGGGTGGTTGTTCTCTCCCAGTTTGGCTGTTAACCCCGCCTGGGTGTTGGGAGAGCTGGGCGAGGACAGCGCCGGACCCAAAATCAGGAGGATTTTGGTGCATTTGGCTTCTTCCCCTATTCCCTTAGCTTCTTGGGCAGAGGAGGAAGGAGAGAGGGTTTCAGCCGTGTGCTTCCTACTTCCAGGAGCTGCTTTTTTGGTGGGATTCTTACAGCCCCGTGGCTCCAGGAGGTGGTTGGGATGCTGGTGGTGGTCTCCGTAGCTGATAACCCCGGGGTTGTTGGGATGAAGGTGATCCTGGGAACTCTTGGTATGACGGCGGCTCCTCCGATGGGAATTTCGAGTGACTTCATCACGTTTTCCCTTTCACAACTCCCGCGTGTTGAGCAACTCCCAAGGCTTTTGTGTTGGTTTGTTGTTTTATTTCTGAAACAAAAGTAAACCTCAGCACTGAATAGCGACCGACCCAAGGTCATGCCAACCCCTGCCCGTGGCGTGGGATTGGCGTTCCGTGAGCGAACGCCATCGGCGGGCCGGTGCTGGGTATGGTTTGAATCGCTGCACTCACCAAATAAACGTTTTCCGCACCAAAAAAAAAAAACACAGCTCTGGGAGGCTGGGAACAGCCTGGGAATCCTCACTCAAATCCCCCCCCTTGCTAAAAAAAAAAAAGCAAACCTCTTTTCTCTTCATTCCCCTCCAGGAAAACGCTGCTCTGCAGGCGCAGACATGCGGGTTTTTTGTTGTTTTTTTTTTTTTTTTTTTTGCTGACGTAGAAACCTGTGGGATTTTCCAGTTGGGATGAGCAGCCAAACTGGAGGAAGGCGTGATGAAGCTAGTTAGTTCAGGTGCTGGCCTCCTTCTTTCCGCTCTCCCTTTCAAGAAAGGCTGGCACGTCGTGCCGGGGCAGGGTTTTGTGTGACATCGAGCGACAAAGCTCATTGTTGGATGCCCAAAGTTGTGCCGTTGCCAAATCCAGCCTATTTTGCCCCATTTTGCCCTGCAAATGGCATTTTGGTGGCTCTGGCTACGCGGGTGCAGCCGATAGTGAACTATTTGTGCCTAAAACGTGCCGTTATTCAGCCTGGTACAGTTTTACCGGGTTTGGATACTCCGTGTAATTACCTTGAAGCGTTTCTGCTAATTCATGCAAAAATAATTAAAAGCATAAGTTTGTTCTAAAATAACCTTCATCTCCATAACTAAGCGAGCGAACGGTGAGCTCTGCCCCTCCTGGAGGCTTCACCTTTTTTCTGAGTCTGATTTTTCCGACCCCTTTTTTTTTTTTTTTCTCCCCAAAAAATTCACCAAAAGCTTCCTCAGCACCGTTCTTGGGGAGATTTGGTTGCGTTTTGGTAAAAGAGAGAAAGGAGACGTCGAGGGATGCAAATCAGGGGGAAGCTGTTGCTGCCTTTTCTAATATCGTTAACCAGAAGTAGCTTTTTGACTACAAACAGCTGCTCTGTCGCGGGTCCCTATTTCAAAGGGACCATCAAGGTGTCAGACCCGGTCACTCCTTGGCTTTGGAGATGCTTAGTGTCCTCTGAAGGTGACGTGAAGCTCTGAGGTAGGTCTCCAAGTTGGGTTGTCCTGGCCCTGCAGTGGTGGCTGGTGCTTTGAGCGTCCTCCCCAACTGCAGGAGCTGATGTGGGGACCTCGCCTGGGGGGAACCCTGCCTGGGGGACCTGCAGGGAGCCGTTGTCCTCTCTGATCTTTGAGCTGTGCCTGGAGCTTTCCTCCTGTGAGCTCTTTGAGGCACACGTTGTGTATCTTGTGACTCGTGGCCAGATGAAAATTTTTCTCACAAATGCATAGAATCATAGAATTGTCCAGACTGGGAAGGACCTTTGAGATCTTTGAGTTCAACCATCAACCCAGCACTACCCAAACCACCACCACCACCCCATGGCCCTCGACACCACATCTCCATGGCTTTTAAATACCTCCAGGGATGGAGACTCCACCACATCTCTGGGCAGCCTGTTCTGGTGCTTGATAACCCTTTGGGTGAAGAAATTTTTCCCAATATCCATCCTAAACCTCCCCTGCAGCAGTCGGGCTCAGCCCTGAGTTGCATTTCCATGAGATAAAAATTAGACGAGTGGAACAAGTCCAGCGGAGGCCACGGAGATGCTGGGAGGGCTGGAGCCCCTCTGCTGTGAGGACAGGCTGAGAGAGTTGGGGGGATTCAGCCTGGAGAAGAGAAGGCTCCGGGGAGACCTTGGAGCCCCTTCCAGTCCCTCAAGGGGCTCCAGGAAAGCTGGGGAGGGACTCTGGATCAGGGAGGGGAGCCATAGGAGGAGGGGGAAGGGTTTGACACTGATAGAGGGGAGATGGAGCTGAGATGTGGGGAAGAACTTGTTTGCTGTGAGGGTGGTGAGAGCCTGGCCCAGGTTGCCCAGAGAAGCTGTGGCTGCCCCATCCCTGGAGGGGTTCAAGGCCAGGTTGGAGGGGGCTTGGAGCAACCTGGTGTGGTGGGAGGTGTCCCTGCCCAGGGCAGGGGGTGGCACTGGGCTTTAAGATCCCTTCCAACCCAAACCGTTCTGTGATTCTATGAAATACAGACAGATGGGTTTGGGCCTGGCGCTGGGAGCTGAGGACGGCCAACTTATCACAGCTACAGATGGAGCGAATGGCTGGGGAATTGGGATTTCATCCTCTCCTCCAAGAGCCCTCTGGACATGATTCAACTTTCATTAAATTTTGAGGCAGAGCATTGAAATAACTTTTCTTGGAAGAGGAGTGTGTGCTGCAAAGAAGAATTTTTTAATTAGAACGTGGCTCTTTTTTTTTTTTTTTTTTTTTTTTTTTTTAAATTTTGAGCAACTCTAGCCTTAAAGGCACGCTGCTCCCCGTTCCAGACGCTTGCTCCTCCTGCCAGTGGGACCGAGCAGCGATCTCTTAACGGCTTGGAAGTTTGCATCTGAAATAACTGGCAGATGCTGATTATTTTTCTTTATGAAGCGGGTGATCCCCCGCCTCTCTGCCCTCACCTTTTGTTCCCCGACGGGTCCCAGCGCCGGCGGCCGTCCCATGCCTGGCTCTCGTTTCATGTTTTCTCAGTTGGTGTTTGGTAACTTCCCTGCCTCCTTTAACCTTCTCTCGTTACCGAGGTGGCACCGCCTGGGTTATCTTGAAAAACAAACAACGGGCAGGAACCGAATTGTGGGGCGAGCGGAGGCGCCGGCGGAGCTCAGCCCTCCCGTCGATCGGTGTTTTGGGGTCTCCGTCCCTCCTGGGTGAGGAATGAGCTTCTTCCTCCATGGCGGGGGGGGGGGAACCCACAGCCTGTTCCCCCCCGCCCGCTTATTTTGAGAAGTGTTTTGAACAGCTCGGGGACTGTTGTCCCTACATGAGCTTGGGTGGATGTTTGACTTTTTATATAAAAACAGGCACAGCACAAGAAGGAACTTGATACTGGGGAGACCAGGCTAATGAAAAGCTTTTCCAAACCCCTCTCTCCCCACCGTGCCTTCCCCTTCCAAGTCATCCGTTGCTTTCTGATGTAATTCCCATTTTACAGGCCTTGCTCGGCCATTTCTCGGTTGTCTCCTGTCCATACTGGTGTCTGAGCAGATCAGACAGTGCCTTTTTTTATCCCATATCTCAGCAAGTTTGCTGGTGACACCAAACTGGGAGGAGTGGGTGACACACCAGAAGGTTGTGCCACCATCCAGCGAGACCTGGACAGGCTGGAGAGCTGGGTGGAGAGGAACTTCATGAAGTTCAAGTGCAAGTGTAGGGTCCTGCACCTCAGGAGGAATAACCCCATGCACCATTACAGGTTGGGATTGAGCTGCTGGAGAGAGAGACCTTGGAGTCCTGGTGGACTTGACCTTGGACAACCAAGGTCAAGTTGCCCATGAACCAGCAATGTGCCCTGGTGGCCAAGAAGGCCAATGGTCTCCTGGGGTGCCTTAAGAATAACGTGGCCATCAGATGGAGGGAGGTCATCCTCCCCCTCTGCTCTGCCCTGGGGAGGCCACAGCTGAAGCACCGGGACCAGTTCTGGGCCCCCCAGTTCCAGAAGGAGAGGGAGCTGCTGGAGAGAGTCCAGCGGAGGCTATGAAGATGCTCAGGGGCTGGAGCATCTCTGTGCTGAGGAAAGGCTGAGGGACCTGGGGCTGTTCAGCTGGAGAAGAGCAGCCTGAGAGGGGCTCTCATCGATGCTGAGCAATAGCTAAAGGGCGGGGGGCAAGAGGATGGGGCCAGACTCTTCCCAGTGGTGCCCGGGGACAGGACAAGGGGCAACGGGCACAAACTGGGACACGGGAAATTCCATCTGAACATGAGGAGGAACTTCTTTCCTGTGAGGGTGACAGAGCCCTGGAAGAGGCTGCCCAGAGAAGTGGTGGAGTCTCCTTCTCTGGAGACATTCAAACCTGCCTGGATGTGTTCCTGTGGGACGTACTCTGGGTGACCCTGCTTTGGCAGGGGGTTGGACTCGATGGTCTCCAGAGGTCCCTTCCAACCCCGGCCATTCTGGGATTCTGTGATCTTTGAGAGCATCCACTTGGTGGGAATCCCACCTGAGAAGGACGGGTATTACTGCGTCATTCCATGGCATTCAGAGGATAAAAAAAGCTGCTGTGGATGGTATCTTCAGGATGACTTCCACAACAGGTTGGGGATGTGTTTGCTGCGTTCATGATGTGCTGCAGCACTTCCCTGGAAGTTGCTCCTCGTCCTCAAACTTAGGTCTGAACGTAAAGGGTATAAAAACGTACGTCTTGAACAACATAAGGAGCCGCAGGTGAGAAAGGGGTGCCCAGGAGGCCATGGCCAGGAGAGATGTTCATCTGATCTTCAGCCAAAAGACACACGGCGGCAGCGTGTTGTGTATCAGCGGGTGTCTGGAGCCCACGCTGCTCGACAGCAGGCGCAATTAGTCTAAAACACTCCCGGGGGGGCCTTCAAAGAGCTGCAAAAACAACTGCAAAAACAGAAGTCCCGGGGCTGGCTCTTGGCCGCGGAGCTTAAAATGCAGCAAAGGGGCCTCCTGCTGCAGAGGATGAGGTGTTTGGAGGTGATTTCCGAAAGGATTTAAACGTTGGGGTTGGGGAGGGGGGAGCTGGGGGCTCCTGTGGTGAGATTTTAGGATACAGGTTGTCATGGCTTCCTACCACGGGTGTAACTGGTGCTGGCTTCACGGAGGAGAAGGGCACAGCTGGTATTAACCATTCTCGCCCTTGGGCCGGTCCATGGTGGGAATGAAAGGTTTGGTTCCCACCAGGGAAGGGTTTTCTCCGACGTTTGGGTTTGTGGCTGCCGGCAGTTCCAGTTGTGACATCCCGTTGTCCCCGAGCCGGCGGTGGCTGCTGCAGAGTCGGGATGAGGTGACGCGGTTGTTCACGTCCCTCTCCTAAATCGCATTTGAACTTTGTTTTCATTCTGGCTGTGGGTGAAAATAGGTTTTTCTGCAAGAAATTCTTCTGTATCAAAAGTAAAAAGTGACGTTGCCAAAGATCAGGGGGTTCACGCTGTCACCCGGATCCTCTCGCACACAAGCCTTGTGGCTTTTTGGCTGCAGAAGACCATCCCTTGTAGGACCAGTGTCCTGTAATCACCGAAAGACCTGCTTACGGAGTCACTTCTCTGATGTTTATTGTCCTTCAAGGGTGACAGTGGAGGAGCATCAGCAGTTCCTGTCTGTCCACTGCTACAAGCGGTTGTAGACCCGTTGTCCTCTTCCTTAGCTGGGGCTGTGCAATTTTACAAGGTCATGAAGATCTGGTGCAGCAGCCGGGCAAGGAGGGGGAAAACCCAAGCTGCCCGCCTTCCCAAACGAGCCTTTTTTTTTTTTTTTTTTCCCTTTTTCCAGTTTCTATCTTTAATTTCATCAGGAAAAACTTTCTGAACTTCTTTTATTTTGTAATTGCAAGATTTGGGGCCCGTTTCTGCAACTTCTTAAGCAATTGAGGAGGGACTCTTGATGAGGGAGGGGAGCCATAGGAGGAGGGGGAAGGGTTTGACACTGAAAGAGGGGAGATTGAGCTGAGATGTGGGGAAGAACTTGTTTGCTGTGAGGGTGGTGAGAGCCTGGCCCAGGTTGCCCCGAGAAGCTGTGGCTGCCCCATCCCTGGAGGGGTTCAAGGCCAGGTTGGAGGGGGCTTGGAGCAACCTGGTGTGGTGGGAGGTGTCCCTGCCCAGGGCAGGGGTTTGGAACTAAGTGGTCTTCAAGGTCCCTTCCAACCCAAACCATTCTATGATTCTATGAATTTGTCGGTGACATCGATGGTCACTCAGATCTCTGTGTGGGTGATGATGCAGTAGCTGAGCCTTCCCGGTGTTTCCCGGTAGTTGGTGGGACAGGGGTAGAATTCCCGTGAATATCTCAATCGTGGAGTGGTTCGGGTTGCAAGGGACCTTAAAGATCTTCCGAATGGTCACGGGATGTTTTTACCCACGTGAAGTGGAGCTGGCGCTTCCAACCCAGCGTTCCCCGGGCTGTGACGTGGTACGATGTGTCGTGGCTTGGGACACGGTGTCGGCTGTAAATGCCGGAAATTAAATGGGTTCCTGGTCTCTCCCCATGCTGGCATCCGCTCCCTGGGAAGGCTCTTCTGCTTCAAGAGATGCTCTTGGGCCTCGGCGCTACCCGGCGTGGAGGCAATCACCGTGCCAAGGACTCGGGGGGCTTTCTCTTGTGAGGCACAAGAAAAGGTTTCTACAGGTTTTAATCCTGTTAAAAATCTCCACAGAAGCTTCAGGGCGATCATTACAGGTTCAAAGCCTTTAAATAAAACAAGGATTTAAAAAAAACCCTGACAAAGATTCAAGGCTTAAAAATAAAGGCTTATAAAACATAATGCTCGGGTGCTTGGGGGTTAATGCTCATCACTGAGGTATCTACAGTTTTATGGTTTCAAGTCTTAATTTTTCTGGCTTCTATGAACGACATATTGAATGGTTGAACGTAAGACTGAATCTTTCCCTGATTTTTTTCATATGGGGACGTTATTAGATTCGTATGGAAAAATAAATACGATTGCTTGCTGCGTTGTGAGCCTGTGGAAGCGAAGTTGGAGCCCGCAGCTCCTCGACGTGTTCCGCAGGTTTCCTGGGCTGGGGTGACCGGAGCCACCTGGACACAGCTCTTCATCTCTCCCCCCCCATGGTGGGAAATCCTCCTCCGGGGCTGGTGCTGGTCCTGAGCATCCTCCAGGTACCTTCTGGGGACGGGTAAACTGTACCGGCCGCAGCCCAGGTAAGCAGCGGGCAGAGCAGGACGATGCTGCGTTTGGGTTAAAAACCTGTTGAATTCATCCTAGGGCTCGTGTTAATTCTGTTTTCAAAACGACATTCCTTCAAGAATCCTCCATTTTTATTTTGTCCAAAGGCAGCGACGACTTCAAGTGGTTTGTCCTATAACATTAACTCCAAAGTGAAGCTTTGGTCAGCCCGTATGCCCTATTTTATTTGTATATATTGTTTTTTTTTCTGATGTGTAGTTTTTCTTGTAAAAGCACGAGTGTCGACCTCAGCTGTCCCGGTTCCTGTTGACTTTTCCAACAATAGCTGTATTTTTGGGGCCTGGTCGTACGACACCACTCCTTTCTCTTAAAGTTTTTATTTTTTTCCCCCTTTTTCCTGATTCCAAGCACAGTTCTCTCACTGCATCCCATTTTATAGTTTGAGCTCCTCTTGGCCTTGTGATTTCCGAGAGCTTTCCAGGGGTGCATTGAAATTAAAAAATCTTGACAAGGGGAGGTGGGAAGAATGTTAGGAAGAATGTTAGCAGGGGTGGAAGCTTGCCCTTGGTCAAAAATATATAGAATATTTGTGGATGAGAAGCTCCTTGAGGGGGGTGTCGAGACGGGGAAACTCAAGGCGGCATCTTGGAAATCAGCATTTAAAGGTGTCCGTGCTCTTAGATGTATGTCCCAGCCATGGCACCCCCAGGAGCTGTGCAGGAGGGACACCAGGTTCTTATTCTCTGCGTCCTGTTCCTCTTCTTGCCTCCTTGTCTGCAAAATGGATCCAAAGAAGCAGAAGAGAAGCTCCGCAGGCCCTGGCACCGTGCGCTGGCAGCCCAGAAATGCCCCCCGTGCCCTGGGCTGCATCCCCAGCAGCGTGGCCAGCAGGGCGAGGGCGGGGGGGGGGGGGGGTTCTGCCCCTCTGCTCCGCTTTGGGGAGACACCCCCCCAGTGCTGCCTCCAGCTCTGGGGCCACCAACATCAGAAGGACATGGACCTGTTGGAGCGGGGCCAGAGGAGGCCCCGGAGATGCTGGGAGGGCTGGAGCCCCTCTGCTGGGAGGACAGGCTGAGAGAGTTGGGGGGGTTCAGCCTGGAGAAGAGAAGGCTCTGGCGGGACCTTGGAGCCCCTTCCAGTCCCTAAAGGGGCTCCAGGAAAGCTGGGGAGGGACTCTGGATCAGGGAGGGGAGCCATAGGAGGAGGGGGAAGGGTTTGACACTGGAAGAGGGGAGATGGAGATGAGATGTGGGGAAGAACTTCTTTGCTGTGAGGGTGGTGAGAGCCTGGCCCAGGTTGCCCAGAGAAGCTGTGGCTGCCCCATCCCTGGAGGGGTTCAAGGCCAGGTTGGAGGGGGCTTGGAGCAACCTGGTCTGGTGGGAGGTGTCCCTGCGCAGAAACGGGAACTAGATGATCTTTAAGGTCCCTTCCAACCCAAACCATTCTGTGATTCTAAGAAGGCAGGGATGTTTGGATTTGAATTCAGCAGGCCGGGGCTGCAAACCAGGAGGGAAGGATGAGGACCCGATGGTTCAGCTCTCCAGAAACATGGGTGAACGGGTACAAGGAGGGTGTGCTGGGTGTCCAAGGGCCTTTCCAGGTGGAATACAAACTCCTGTAGGAGCGTGGTTGTGTACGAGGGGAGGTATCCCTGTGCCCTTGCTGGGGTGGGGTGTTGGATAAACGTTGACAAAAGGAAACATCTGTTTTATCAGGGAAACATCCATCGGGGGCTTGCGATGATTTGAATAACTCCTGCTCCCTGCCTGCAATGGCTCCCCTGCTGTTTCGGGGGCTGAACTCCTGGCAGATTTGTCGTGCCGTTGCTTTGGGCCATTTTTTTAGTCTGTCAGAGGGAAGATTCTTCATTTTTGGGGGGGAGTGGGTGGGTTTGCAGGTGGGCTGTAGCCCCAGCCAGGCGGTTCGGTGTCACCGCAGAGCTACACCGGGGTGGATGACACATCGTGTCCCCGGGTCCGTAACTCAGCCCTGCGGCTTCCAGCTCCTCGAGTGCAACCTCTGGGGTTCTTCCCCGGCTGTTTAAGAGGGGGATGTTGGAAACATTAAGAAATTCCCCTGGATTTTGGAGTTCGGCGAGGGTTGCGGCATCATCCTGCCTCAGGAATGGTCTGGCAAAGTTTTCTGCCGAGCCCCTGCTGGGATTTGAAGGCTGTTGCTGTAGTTACGAGCTGCGCTCCCCTCCGCAGGCTGGGAATCAGAAACATCTCGGTTTTGCTAATTTTTTTTATCTTCCTCCCTTGTACTTTTAATGGATATTCCAGGTGCTTCTCTTCCGTGTCTCTAGGAAGAATTTGTTTCAGCAACGACCTGGTTTTCTCTTCAGGAAGTTTCAGATGCTGCTGGGGCTTTTCCCCTTAGTTGGGAGGGGGGGAAATTCCTCACCCAAAATACAGTTTATTACAGTTTTGATATGGCTTTAGGAAAAAAAAAAAAAAAAAGCTCTTAAGAATGTCCCTTCTGAAGCAGTGAACTGGATGATCGTGTCTGGAAGATGTGGGTAGTCTTTGACCTACCTCCCTTATTTCCTGAGCAGGATGAATTAGGAAGTAAATGATTTAAAAGCAGACATTTTATCCAGCCTGTAGTTGCGTAGACCTGTAATTCCCAGCCTGAGCTGGATTTTGATAGTTTGCTTGTTGCTCTCTTCCCTCTAATCTCCAGTGCTGAGGACATTCCCATCTCCTGCTGCAGGAAAGCCTCCGGCTTCCTCGGGGGAAGTGCTTGGGTGATAATTTCCACCCCTCGTGCGCATCGCTCTGCCATCACTCAACCCTGAGAGCTGCTCGGGTTCCCTCCCCTCGCCCTTCCCCTTCCAGAAGGAAAAGGGATCAGGCTGGAGGACGTCAAACAGGGTTTGCCACCCTCTGAGCGGGAGGGAGCTCAGCGCTGGTCGATGGTGACAAGCACTTGGGGTGTTATTTGGGTGCTTTGGGGTGATCTCTGGGGGTTTGCGGGAGCTGCGGTGCCTCCTGGGTTCCAGAGGGAAGGGTTGGTACCTGAAGGAGGTGTTGAAGAACAAGCTGGGGAGGGACTCTGGATCAGGGAGGGGAGCCATAGGAGGAGGGGGAAGGGTTTGACACTGAAAGAGGGGAGATTGAGCTGAGATGTGGGGAAGAACTTGTTTGCTGTGAGGGTGGTGAGAGCCTGGCCCAGGTTGCCCCGAGAAGCTGTGGCTGCCCCATCCCTGGAGGGGTTCAAGGCCAGGTTGGAGGGGGCTTGGAGCAACCTGGTGTGGTGGGAGGTGTCCCTGGCCAAGACAGAAGGGTGGGAACTAGATGATCTTTAAGGTCCCTTCCAACCCAAACCGTCCTGTGAGTCTATGACTTTACTAAATTCTTGCAGAACGTGTATTGATCAAGTGGGACGAGCCACTATGGCAAAAAGCAGCAACTGCCTTGTGACAGGATCAACTGCTCTGGGTGTCCGGGGTGTGCAAGCAGCGCTGTGGGATAAATAAGTTCTTTGCTGCTAATTAGGAAAAAGAGAAGTTAAGACTTCTGAAATGTTTTTTCCGTGGGGTTACGCCATCCTCACTTGGGTCATCTCCGTGTCTGTGATGAAACGCCATCCCTGTGAGCTGTGCTAATCGGAGCAAAAAGGAAAGGTTCTCTTTTCCTTTTACAGTGAGAAACACCCCAGTAATGCCCTGACTTTGGTATTTTTTTTGAACCCAGTCAGATACAGCGTCATATTTCATGATTTTTAAACTCTTTCTTGCTTCCCATCTGGTCCCTGCCTGCCGTCCCAGGGGCTGGGTGCTTCCCCTGTGCGGTCCGTAAGAATTTCACTGTAAATTTATCCCCTCGTCATCTTCGTTTCTAATGCGAAGCATCGGTTTTCTGTAGGTTGGAGCAGTGTTTCAGTAGCATGTAAATTCCTACTTTTTTTTTTTTTCTCTTTATAAAAGTACTTGACTGAAAGCCCAAGCCCTGCTGTAAGTGCAAACAGAGGGTAGATGAAGCTGGGCGATAGCAGGGAACAAAGGGTGCGGATTAAAAGCGGTTTTCCGAGTAGGTCCGATATGGATTTCTTTATGCAAACCCTTTGGGGCCGCTCCAGCGAGCTGGGAAAAGGAGAATGGCAGCTCACGTGTACATCTGGGAATGGTTAGAGAAGTTCCCAGTGTCAAAAGACAGAAGCGAGACCCGGAGGTGTGGAAGCTGGGGCCGGGAAGGAAAAGAGTAAAATGCAAATGATTGTGGACCTTGTGTGGGGCGGAAGGTAAGATAAGGCCAGTGGCATCCCGGGGGGGCATCAGGAAGAGTGTGACCAGTAGGTGGAGGGAGGTCATCCTCCCCCTCTGCTCTGCCCTGGGGAGGCCACATCTGGAGCACTGGGACCAGTTCTGGGCTCCCCAGTTCCAGAAGGACAGGGAACTGCTGGAGAGGGTACAGCAGAGGGCTACAAAGATGATGAGGGGCCTGGAGCATCTCTCTGATGAGGAAAGGCTGAGGGACTTGGGTCTTTTTAGTCTGGAGAAGAGAAGACTGAGGGGGGATCTGATCAAAACCACCTATAAATACTTAAAGGGTGGGTGTCAGGAGGATGGGGCCAGTCTTTTTTCAGTGGTGCCCAGTGACAGGACAAGGGGTAACAGGCACAAACTTGGACATGGGAAGTTCCATCTCAATGTAAGGAGGAACTTCTTTCCTGTGAGGGTGGCAGAGCCCTGGAAGAGGCTGCCCAGAGAGGTGGTGGAGTCTCCGTCCCTGGAGACATTCCAAACCCGCCTGGACACGTTCCTGTGTGGCCCACTCTAGGAGGACCTGCTTTGGCAGGGGGTTGGACTGGATGATCTGCAGAGGTCCCTTCCAATCCCGTATCATTCTGTGATTCTGATAAGAGTAAAATTATAGGTGTAAAATGAGAGAAATCCCTGGAAAAGCCCTCAGTTGTGTGGGAGGGAGGGTAGTGCAGGTGTCTCGGAATAGACCAGGGTGGTGTTAATGCTTTATTTTCTGAGCCATTGAGAGGAGACGTGCCTGACATGTGGCATCTCATCGGCCAGCAGCTGCCAGCCCAGCAGGACCTCTTGGCAAACGACTCCGGAGCTGGAGGGCAGACGTTTTTAAATGACTGTTTAATGAGGTACTTCGTCTGGATGGCTCTGGGAGAGGACCTGGAACAGCAGGAAAAACTCCTTTAGGAATAATGTCCCCCAGCTTGACCGTGCCCTTGTTGCTGTGACTGCCACCGGTGCCGTTGGAGGAGCAGATTCTGGGTTGTACAGGGTAAAAAAAGAGAAGTTTAGAGGATGTGGGTCGCTGTTTCCCATCTCTGCCAGTCCCTGAGGAGCAACTTCTGGGAGCGTGGATTTAAACCCCACTGAAGAGCGTGGGGTTGGGAGCGGGAAGGGAAGGAGTTAACCGAAAATGGGTTGAATTGGTGTTGTATAACCAACCTGGCTGTGTTGTCATGGCATAATTGTCTCTGATAGTGTTTTGTCAGTCAAATGACAGGTAGTACAAGTTCAGCATCGCCTGCTGCGGCAGCAGATTATTTTAAGATAATCTAAGGAGGAAATGACAGCAAATATGACGAGGAGAAAGAAAAGCCGGAGAGGTCCTGTTCCAAAGCCTCTTCTAAATTCCCTCTGCTGGCACTCGCGGGGCCCAACACCCCTGTTTTGGGGATGCCAAAGCTTTCAAATCCGGGGAATACGGAGGGTTATTGGAAAATAAACCGGAGGGTTTGTGTTCCCGACGGGGTGGAAGTGCTGAGCGCTCTGTGGAGCGTTAACGTTTTCACATCTGACCACAAAAGCTGCCCGGCCCGAGAATCCGCAGCAGGAGCAGACGGAGATTCCCAAGCCCTCCTCGATGCCATCGCTGTTTAAATCCGTGCCAGGAGAGGCGCAGAGACCTCGGCAGCTGGGAGAAGAGGTGATAACAAAAGGAAACCCACCTGCTAAAGGGATGTTTCCTCCTGGTTTTGGCCTGAGACTCCTGTAGCTGGCTGCAGGCCCCGGGGTTTGTTTGGGTGGAAGGTGATAACTTCAACATCCGAGCAGAATTCGGGGGATTCTGCTTAAAATGTGCTTCATTCTTCACCCCCGTTAGTGCTTCTTGAAGGTGGAATTTACTTTATATCGCCTGTTCTACTTGAGGATGAACGGGCGATGGCTTGTCTTTAAGGCTTGAGGGAAGAAAAAAAGATAATATTGAATTGCCCTTATGCTTGGGAATAATTTAAATGTTGAAATTCTTTGATTTCCAAACGTTTAACTTGCCAGCCTGGATGTATTTGATCACGAGAGGCTCTAACCTGGTAACCCTTCAACCTAAAGTAACGGCTAATTGACTTAAATTGCGCTCCGTGCTCTGTCTTGGAAGGAGTTTTCCCGCTGTGCGGGGCAGCTGTTAGTGCCACGGTCCCTTGAGGGGGGTGTCGAGACGGGGAAACTCAAGGCGGCATCTTGGAAATCAGCATTTAAAGGTGTCCGTGCTCTTAGATGTATGTCCCAGCCGTGGCACCCCCAGGAGCTGTGCAGGAGGGACACCAGGTTCTTATTCTCTGCATCCTGTTCCTCTTCTTGCCTCCTCTTCTGCAAAATCATAGAATCATAGAATGGCTAGAGTTGGAAAGGACCTTAAAGATCATCTAGTTCCAACCCCCCTGCCATGGGCAGGGACACCTCTCACTAGAGCAGGTTGCTTAAAGCCCCATCCAACCTGGCCTTGAACACTTCCAGGGATGGGGCATCCACAACTTCCCTGGGCAACCTGTTCCAGTGCCTCACCACCCTCACTGTAAAGAATTTCTTCCTTATATCTAATCTAAATCTCTTCTCTTCCAATTTAAAACCATTGCCCCTTGTCCCGTCACCACTCTTCCTGACAAAGAGTCCCTCTTCAGCTCTTCTGTAGGCTCCCTTCAGGTATTGATAGGCTGTTATAAGGTCTCCCCGGAGCCTTCTCTTCTCCAGGCTGAACAACCCCAGCTCTCTCAGTCTGTCTTCATAGGGGAGGTGCTCCATCCCTCTGATCATCCTCGTGGCCCTTCGCTGGACCCGCTCCAACAGGTCCATGTCCTTTCTGTGTTGAGGACTCCAAAGCTGGACACAGTACTCCAGGAGGGGTCTCACGAGCGCAGAGTAGAGGGGCAGAATCACCTCGCGAGACCTGCTGGCCACACTTCTCCTGATGCAGCCCAGGACACGGTTGGCTCTCTGGGCTGCCAGTGCACACTGCCTGCTCATGTTGAGCTTCTCATCCATAAGCACTCCCAAGTCCTTCTCCTCGGGGCTGCTCTCCAGCCATTCTCCACCCAACTTGTATTTGTGCCTGGGGTTGCCACGTCCCAGGTGCAGGACCCTGCGCTTGGCTTGGTTGAACTTCATGCAATTTGCACGAGCCCATCTCTCCAGCCTGTCTAGGTCCCTCTGGATGGCATCCCTTCCCTCCAGCGTGTCAACTGCGCCACCGAGCTTGGTGTCATCAGCAAACTTGCTGAGGGTGCACTCTATCCCACTGTCCATGTCACCGACAAAGATGTTAAATAGTACTGGTCCCAGTACCGACCCCTGCGGAACACCACTCGTTACTGGCTGCCACCTGGACATTGAGCCATTGATTGTAACCCTTTGGATGCGGCCATCCAGCCAGTTCCCTATCCACCGAGTGGTCCATCCATGGAATCCATGAGTTTCCAATTTAGAGACCAGGATGTCGTGCGGGACAGTGTCAAATGCTTTGCATAAGTCCAGGTAAATGACGTCAGTCGCTCTGCCCTTGTCTACCAAGTCTGTGGCAGTATTGTAAAAGGCCACCAAATTTGTCAGGCACGATTTGCCCTTGGTGAAGCCATGTTGGCTGTTTCCAATCACTTCTTTATTCTCCATGTGCCTTAGCAAGGATTTCAGGAGGATCTGCTCCATGATCTTGCCAGGCACAGAGGTGAGACTGACCGGCCTGTAGTTTCCCGGGTCTTCTTTGTTTCCTTTTTTGAATATTGGAGTTATGTTCCCATATTGGAGTTATGTTCCCAAAATGGATCCAAAGAAGCAGAAGAGAAGCTCCGCAGGCCCTGGCACCGTGCGCTGGCAGCCCAGAAATGCCCCCCGTGCCCTGGGCTGCATCCCCAGCAGCATGGCCAGCAGGGCGAGGGGGGGTGGGGGTGGGATTCTGCCCCTCTGCTCTGCTTTGGGGAGACACCCACCCAGTGCTGCCTCCAGCTCTGGGGCCACCAACATCAGAAGGACACGGACCTGTTGGAGCGGGGCCAGAGGAGGCCACGGAGATGCTGGGAGGGCTGGAGCCCCTCTGCTGTGAGGACAGGCTGAGAGAGTTGGGGGGGGTTCAGCCTGGAGAAGAGAAGGCTCCGGGGGGACCTTGGAGCCCCTTCCAGTCCCTCAAGGGGCTCCAGGAAAGCTGAGGAGGGACTCTGGATGAGGGAGGGGAGCCATAGGAGGAGGGGGAAGGGTTTGACACTGAAAGAGGGGAGATTGAGCTGAGATGTGGGGAAGAACTTGTTTGCTGTGAGGGTGGTGAGAGCCTGGCCCAGGTTGCCCCGAGAAGCTGTGGCTGCCCCATCCCTGGAGGGGTTCAAGGCCAGGTTGGAGGGGGCTTGGAGCAACCTGGTCTGGTGGGAGGTGTCCCTGCCCAGGGCAGGGGGTGGCACTGGATGGTCTTCAAGGTCCCTTCCAACCCAAACCATTCTATGAAATCCTTGTCTGACCACCCCACGGTGGAGGTACAGCCCTGTGCCGCTTGCAGATGGGTTTAACGAATTACGGCACCGTTTGAGTTGAGTTTCCTCCCATTTGGCACTGCGAGAACTTGCCGTGAAAAGCCCTTGTCCCATCGGGAAATCTTCTCACTGTGTGAAGGGGCCGATTTGCGTCTCCTCTTCAGCCACCCCGAGCTGTGAAAACATTTGGCCGCTTGTTTGGTTTGAAGCTGCCCAGGTGTGAATAGGAAACGCACCTTCAAGCTTGAAAATGACCTTGTCTGATGTTGGGGAAAGTTTCTGTTGTAATTTAATACAGCGACGGATCCTCGGGAAACCTCGGCGACATCCGGGATCTGAACCTGGGGGTGGAAATTCAAGCCTAAGGCGATAAAAGCTGCCTTGTCATCGTTCTGTCCCCATTGCCCACGACGGGTCTGGGCTCTGGGTGGCACAATGTCCTCACCGCTGGTGAAAGGAGCCACCTGTGTCCTCATGGGTCCCTCCTACCTCGAGGTGTCCCATCATCTGGCCGTTGTGTACCTCTTCAGAAAGCAGCGGTTGCGTTTGCCCCTTCCCAGCCACAGCCGTAACCTGCACCTTCACCTTCCTGCCCCTACTTGAATTCCTTTATCAGCCAAAAGGGTTTCACTGGTGATACTGGGAAGAACCCAAAGGAATGTGAAATAAGGTGTTCAAAATTCCAAGCAAGGGAGTAATTCCTGCCTATCACAAACACAACCCCCCGGAGTGACATCTCCAGGGGGTTGATTTCTTGGTTCCCCTGCCCGTTTGACCTGAAGTTGCGAGACCCAGAAGTGAATTCTGCTTTTTAAAAAGCTCTGCCCCTTTCAGACCTCCAAGGAGTTCCTCCTTCCTGAGGCTTCAAGGATGCGAGGATGGATCTGGAACTGTGGATGGAGTTGTCCCCTCTGGATGCTGTGAGAGGTTGAAGCTCTCTCCGGGAAGCTGTGCTCCCCAAAGCGAGCATCGCAAAGCTTTTCTGCTTTTTTATCTGGAGAAATCCACCACAGCCTGACATTCCTGAAAGCTGCTGGTGTTATTTTTTTTTTCCCCCTGGTGGTCTGATAATCTAAAAATGCTTTTTCTCTCCCACCCGAGCCCTCCCTGATGGCAGCAGAGCCGTTCTGCGTTAGCACATGGCTGCCTTGCCTGGGCTCTGCTGCTGGGAGCGAATGGGAACTGGGGGCTCCTGGTCCATCGGGGATCTTGGGAGTCACCTCTCCAAACCCTGGGCAGGCTCAGCTTCATTCCTGTGCCCCGGGTGAGCCCAGCTCTGCGGCTTGGAGGGAGCCTTTGGGGCTGAGGAGCCCTGAAGGCAGCGGCTGGTCGGGCTGGTTCGCCAGGAACTCCTGGTGTTGTGGTCACAGGAGGTGGGGTAGCCCAGGACCAGGGCGGGGGTAGCCCAGATCCATGGTAGGGTAGCCCAGGATGGAGGCCAGGGTAGGGCAGGCTGGAGCTAAGAGTGGCCTGGGGTAGGGGTGGCCCAGGATGAGGGGTAGCCCAGGATGGAGCTATGGGTGGACTGGGGTAGGGGCAGCCCAGAATTGGGGCACAGGTAGCCCAGGATAGAGCTAAGGGTGGACTGGGGGCAAGGGTAGCCCAGGGTAGGGGTGGACCAGGACTGGGGGCAAGGGGTAGCCTAGGACTGGGGCAGGCGTAGCCCAGGATGGAGCTAAGGGTGGACTGGGGTAGGGGTAGCCCAGGTCAGAGGGAGGGGTGGCCCAGGATGGAGCTAAGGGTGGACTGGGGGCAGGGGTAGCCCAGCACCGGGATATGGTAGCCCAGCACCGGGATATGGTAGCCCAGCACCGGGATATGGTAGCCCAGTGCTTCTGCTGCCACCCAGGACCACCATTTGTGAATGCTCTGTGGTTCAAAAGCAAAAGCTGTGAAAAACACAATAGCTGTTATTTTACAGACGGACAGGGATAAACTGTTTGACACTGAAAGAGGGGAGATTGAGCTGAGATGTGGGGAAGAACTTGTTTGCTGTGAGGGTGGTGAGAGCCTGGCCCAGGTTGCCCAGAGAAGCTGTGGCTGCCCCATCCCTGGAGGGGTTCAAGGCCAGGTTGGAGGGGGCTTGGAGCAACCTGGTGTGGTGGGAGGTGTCCCTGCCCAGGGCAGGGGGTGGCACTGGGTGGACTTTAAGATCCCTTCCCACCCAAACCGTTCCATGATAACTCACCCCCCCAGATCTGCAGCGGCTTGACCAGACGGGGTCTCTCTGCCAACACATCCAGGTGCCACAGCCTGAAGGTCTGATGTTTCAACACAAAATCATCCCGTGGCAAAGGCCCGTTTCCGAGCTAAACCTGCAGAACTCTTTATCCTCAGTTTCCCAGAATAATAATCCCTGTATTACGGGAAATGATAGAGAAAAGAGCTTGTTAATCGATTTGCCTCGCCTGGTCCGTGGGCGGATGCGGATGGGTGTGCCGTGAAGATCCCCGAGTCGTCTCCTGGCTGTGGGAACCGGCGTTGGCAGCTGGAGGGTTGGAGCAGGAGCCCAGGTCCCTGATCTTCCTCCTGGTGATTCACAGGCACCTTCACTGCCGCTTCAGGTCTAGACAGGCATCTCCTTTGAATTTTGCCGGAGTTTTTTAGGCGGTATCTGGCTCGGGAGCGGTGTCGATGTGCTCACCGCTGCACCTAGTCCTTCTGCTGCGGAAAAGCCACTTTAGTTTGAATGATTATGGGCAACATCTGGGCTAGGTGGAGAAGGGAACCTGCAAGATCCATCGTGGTGTTCCTGCTCTGAACATAGTGACTTATTTCCAGGCTTTAACGTCTTAAGATGCCTCACCTGGACGTGCAGGAGCAGTTTGTCCGCGCTTTTGAGCTCAGTTCTGGGTCTCCTTCCCTTCCAATGTGTATCACACAAAAATGCTTCCGAATTGAGTGTTCCTTGTAAGGATGCTCCAGGATCTGTGGTCGCATCCACCTGGTTATTCCATGTGAATGCTTTTATCTCGCAGAGCTGATGACAATGATGCCCTTTGCCGTAGGGCTGGAGTTACTGAACTGGAAGAGAGGGACGTAAAGAGTCTGTGAGAGAAATCCTTGTCCCGGTTTTCAGACCTGCCTGGGTGATGGGGGAGTGTACGTTGGAAATTCAGGAGCTCTAGGGTTGGGTTTTTTTTTTTTAGCGGGTGAATTCATAACGAGTGTCAGTGTCTGTAAATAAAACCCAGGAAGGATGTGGATGTGGATGTGGATGTGGATGTGGATGTGCTCCTCAGCGGTCCCTCCCGAGGGGCTGGGACGGCTCCTGGGGAGCTCTGTGACTCCAAACCCCATCACCTTCAGTGTGGGAACTGGGAAGAGCGCATTCCGCTTCTCCTTTTCATTCCATATGGTTGCTAACTGGAATTTTTTTTTGTGCTTTTCAGGTGCTGGGGAGTCTGGGAAAAGCACCATCGTGAAGCAGATGAAGTAAGTGAGAGCGCAGGCGTGTAAACCACATTTTTGCGCGAGGTGAAATGAGGGACGTACAGTGCCCTACTGGTTTGGCCTGGGAATGACGGCCTGGTTTTCTTCCAGGATTATTCATGAGGATGGCTACTCGGAGGAGGAATGCAAACAATATAAAGTGGTTGTCTACAGCAATACTATCCAGTCCATCATCGCCATCATAAGAGCCATGGGAAGGCTAAAGATAGACTTTGGGGAAGTTGCCAGAGCAGTAAGTATTTCATTCCTTTCCCTCGGTCTGAGTCTGTCAATTGTGTTAATGAATCCTGGGAATTCAGTCCGTGACGCTCAGAGTGGAAATACGTTTCTTACAAGATACAACAGCGAAAGACCTTTCGTAATCTGTAATGTATTACCGGTGGAAAGCGTCAAGTATTTTATTGAGTTTGTGGATAAGAACGTTTAGTAGTTTGAATGCTCAAAAAAAAAAAAAAAATAATAATCCCCAAACCTTTGTCTTAACTATTTGAATTTTGAACAAAATTCTCAGTTTAGGTTTGAATGGCTTGTCGTCAGTCCTCAGTAGCGTTTCACAGCTTTGTGGCTGTGAATTTTTAAGCTGAGCCAAAGAAATTTTAATAATTTTCACTACTTGTATTTGTCATCTTAGTTTTTTGAGAGTTTGAGGCCCTGCTTTTCCCCCACCCATCCTGTTGTGCTGATTCCTTGGGTGGATCCCAGCTTCACCTTCACTTCAAGAAGGTAGAATCTGAAGTCAGGATGTCTTTGCCCCTGCGGTGGTGGGGAGAGGATGGGCAGGATGGGGAGTAGGAGAAGGGAACTGTGTGTTCCACCCCAGGAACAGCCTGGGACTCGCTGCCTGGCACTAGTTCTTCATGTGCACAGTCAATGTCTGGTCAGCGAAGTAATTTACTCTATTTCTTCGTGATGCAACCACAGACATTTTGAACTTAGGATATAAAGCAGGTGCTCCAGCCCTCGGGTCACCTCCGTGGCCCTCTGCTGGAACGGGGCCAGAGGAGGCCATGGAGATGCTGGGAGGTCTGAAGCCCCTCTGCTGGGAGGACAGGCTGAGTGAGTTGGGGGGGTTCAGCCTGGAGAAGAGAAGGCTCCAGGGAGACCTTCAAGCCCCTTCCAGTCCCTCAAGGGGCTCCAGGAAAGCTGAGGAGGGACTCTGGATGAGGGAGGGGAGCCATAGGAGGAGGGGGAAGGGTTTGACACTGGAAGAGGGGAGATGGAGATGAGATGTGGGGAAGAACTTGTTTGCTGTGAGGGTGGTGAGAGCCTGGCCCAGGTTGCCCAGAGAAGCTGTGGCTGCCCCATCCCTGGAGGGGTTCAAGGCCAGGTTGGAGGGGGCTTGGAGCAACCTGGTCTGGTGGCACTGGGTGGTCTTCAAGGTCCCTTCCAACGCAAACCATTCCATGGTTCTATGCTCCTGGCTGAAGGGCAGATCTTCGCTTGCGTGTTAACCCAGGCTGTTACTCCAAATCCTCCCTCCCATTCCCCTCAGCCTTCCTTCCGTGCTTGCTGCGGCCGAGAGGTGATCTCAGCCTTGCTGAGGAGGAGGAAGACGGTAAAAATCCAAGTTCCTTTCTCAGTTGCCCTGCCCAGGCTGAGCTGCCTTCCCAAAAGCGGAACAAGAGCCGGGTGCCAGGAATTTTTGTGTGTCCCAATCCGCCCCGAAGGGCAAACGACTTGCCACGCTTTCCTAGGAAAAGACCCAGGGTAACCAAATTTATTGTCTTTACTGTGCTGGGGAGGTGCCTTTTGGCGTAACCCGAGCTCAGGTTTATGCTGGGCAGTGTGGTTTAGGGATCAAGTGAGAGGAACCGATGTTTGGAGGAACCAATCCCAAGTTGGAAACTCACTGGGATGGTGGGAGGTCTCTTACGTCTCCCCAGAGGCTGCTGGTGGAGCCGATGGCTGCAGAGATAAACATCAGGGGGATGTCGATCAGCTTGGTTTTCGCTTTCAAACTCTGCTTGTGCACTTGTAGAGGAGCGAGGTCCTGCTTGAAGGATTTTTCACGCTCTGGGTCAAACACTCAACCCCTGCTCGGTCCATCCCATCTCCTGATGAAGTGCTTTATTCAGAAATTGGTCTCTCTTCTGACAGCTTTTGCTGCAAACGGCAACTCCTCAAAGCTTTAAACCCACGATCATCCAAAGCTGCTTCTGATACTGAATTTCTCCTTGTTGCCATCCTGTACAACACTATAATAGAGATTTTTCCAGTTTAAAAACTATTATTTATCCTTTAGTTCATTAGTCTATAGCAGCACATCGACGTTCTTACCTTTCCTTGAAACACTGCACCCAGTTGCCAAAATCTCGTGTTTCTGATGTGAATTCTGCCTGTTCTTCGGAGCAGTGTCCCCAAACAGGACTTGCCTTTCTGACATCAGGAGAAAAATAACTTGATTTGGGGAAGACGAGCGGATCGACAGCAGGAGAGAAGGCACCACCATTCCTCAGAGCAGTTGCCGCAGCCCCTGGGATCGTTACTGTTAAACGTACTGTAATTTCTAAAAAAGGTATAAATGAGTATAAAGGTAGAAATAACTTGTTTTATTCCCCCCTTTTTTTTCCCGCAGGACGATGCCCGTCAGCTGTTTGTGTTGGCTGGCAGCGCGGAGGAAGGGGTGATGACCGCCGAGCTGGCTGGTGTGATCAAACGGTTGTGGAGAGACGCCGGGGTTCAAGCCTGTTTCAGCAGATCCAGAGAATATCAGCTTAACGACTCCGCCTCATAGTAAGAAACCGTTACCGGCTGCTGGGCTCTTCCCAGCTAAAAAAAAAATGGGATTCAAAAAGGGCCGGTTTGTCTGAGCAGGGTGGTATTTGAGTGGTGAGGGGTGGCCAGAAACCCTGGTCTGACTGGTTTACACTGGGGAGGGCTCAGGCGGTGACTGGGGGCTTTAGTTCAGCAAAGTCAGTTTTGCTGTTTGTCTTCTCTGTGTGTTTTATTGGGGGGAAAAAAAAAAAAAACAAATTCCTTGTTTTGTTGCTGGGTGAATCGGCTTTTTGTGGAGGAATGTGCCCTTGTGGCCAAGAAGGCCAATGGCATCCTGGGGTGCATGAAGAAGAACGTGGCCATCAGGTGGAGGGAGGTCATCCTCCCCCTCTGCTCTGCCCTGGGGAGGCCCCATCTGGAGCACTGGGTCCAGTTCTGGGCTCCCCAGTTCCAGAAGGACAGGGAACTGCTGGAGAGGGTACAGCAGAGGACCACAAAGATGATGAGGGGCCTGGAGCATCTCTCTTAAGAGGAAAGGCTGAGGGACTTGGGTCTTTTTAGTCTGGAGAAGAGAAGGCTGAGGGGGGATCTGATCAACACCTATAAATACTTAAAGGGTGGGTGTCAGGAGGATGGGGCCAGTCTTTTTTCAGTGGTGCCCAGGGACAGGACAAGAGGGAACAGGCACAAACTTGAACGTAAGAAGTTCCACCTAAACATGAGGAGGAACTTCTTTCCTGTGAGGGTGGCAGAGCCCTGGAAGAGGCTGCCCAGAGAGATGGTGGAGTCTCTGTCTCTGGAGACATTCCAAACCCGCCTGGACACGTTCCTGTGGGACCTGCTCTGGGTGGACCTGCTTTGGCAGGGGGTTGGACTGGATGATCTGCAGAGGTCCCTTCCAACCCCGTGTGATTCTGGGATTCTGTGAGGAGCTGGAATTAAGGTCATTTCTTACAGTGGGTGATCAGCTGTGCCACCGTCATTATCCCCACAGAAAGGAGCAACGCCTCCTGATTAAACACCCAATTTGTAACAAGCAGCAATTTCCAGTAGTGGGATCTCCTGAATTTGGCTGATCAATATTCACAGGGTTCTTCTTCCTGTGCCAGGGGCAGCGCTGGGAGCTGGAGATAAACCTGCTAATTGTTCTGGTTCAAAAAAAACCACACAGTTGTTTAATGATTGGGAAGTTCCGACTAGAAATTACTAACCAGGCTGCTGCTGGCAGGTTAATGAGAATTTGGACTAAATACCTCATCTGTTTCCAAGAGGCTACCAAACTGGGACGGGTGGCCGACACTCCAGAGGGCTGTGCCACCATCCAGCATGACCTGGACAGGCTGGAGAGCTGGGCAGAGAAGAACCTCATGAGGTTCACCAAAGGCAAGTGTAGCGTCCTGCACCTGGGGAGGAAGAACCCCAGGCATCAATATAGGTTAGGGGTGGATCTTCTGGAAAGCACTGCTGAGGAGAAGGATCTGGGAGTCCTGGTAGATAGTAAATTATCCATGAGCCAGCAATGTGCCCTTGTCACCAAGAGGGCCAATGGAATCCTGGGCTGCGTAGGGAAGAGTGTGGCCAGTAGGTGGAGGGAGGTCATTCTTCCCCTCTTCTCTGCACTGGTGAGGCCACAACTGGAATACTGTGTCCAGTTCTGGGCTCCCCAGTTCAAGAGAGACAGGGAACTACTGGAGAGAGTCCAGCGTGGGGCAACAAAGATGATGGAGGGATTGGAGCATCTCCCTTGTGAGGAAAGGCTGAGAGAGCTGGGGCTCTTTAGCCTGGAGAAGAGAAGGCTGAGGGGAGACCTTATCAATGCTTATAAGTATCTGAAGGGTGGGTTGAAGGAGGAGGGAGCCAGACTCTTCTCAGTGGTTCCCAGCGATAGGACGAGGGGCAATGGGCACAAGCTGGAACATGGGAAGCTCCATTCAAATATGAGGAAAATCTTCTTTCCGGTGAGGGTGCCAGAGCCCTGGAACAGGCTGCCCGGGGAGGTCGTGGAGTCCCCTTCTCTGGAGATCTTCAAGTCCCTCCTGGATGCAGCCCTGAGTGATGTGCTCTGGGCAACCCTGCTTCAGCAGGGGAGTTGAACTAGATGATCTCTAGAGGTTCCTTCCAACTCCGACAATTCCGTGATGATTTTGGGGGTTAAGTTGCCTCCCGATGTCCAGCTGAAAGCTTGTCTCCATTAAGCCTTTGAAAAAATGAGTTTGGAAGTGCTTTACTGAAAAAAAACCAAAACCATTTCAGATGTGACACAGCTCTGTTGCCTGCAGGCTCTGTCAGCGCGGAGCGTATTTTCGCTTGAAAATAAGACTTTTTTCTAAATCTGTAACACCTTGGCAGGGTATCGGGGGTTTAGATCAAGGGAAGCGAGATGACAAGAGGAGGCTTGCTCCGATCCGCCTGTGCTGTGCGAGGAGGAAACTGCAGATTCAAAGGGAATTAAAAAAAAAAAAAAAAAGGAGAGATAAGGAGGGGGGTGGGTGAGGGAATAATTTAATGAGAAGATAAGAGAAAAGCTTAAGGACTTTTGGAGCGGAAGATCTAGGGCAGAAAGCACAAGGGGTTGAGCAGAGCTCGAGGAGGAAGCTGAGGATGGGGAACCTGATGGTCTGGTTGAAAGAGGAGGAGGAGGGATGAAGGCAAGCTGGAGAGAACGGGGCAGAAAGGTGGTCTGGAGGCCAGGGACAGGGGACATCAGCCGGCTTTAATTGGCACCCACTTGTCCTGACTGGATTTGGGAGGGTTATTCCTGTCCCTGAATATCTACAACCCACTCCTGTCCAGTTCCTGGAACCGGGAGGCGTGGGCAGAGCTGCGGTGACGACGGGCTGGTGTCACATCGACGGGCTGGTGTCACATCGGCAGGACGGGGACATCTCAGCCCCACGACGACAGGGTGTTTTGCTCATAAATACATCAGAGGATGTTGCTTCCCGTCCTGAGGCTGCAGGAAATTGCACTAAAAGCAGTGTTATTTTGACTGAGCGGCCCAGGAAACGCTGCGAGTGGGTGCCTTCTTTTCTTACCTAATTATTTCCCTTCTTCGTGCTCAAAGGATGGACGTCTTGACTCCCTTTTTGTGGTGGTGGCCACGTAGGGACCAGTTTTTGTGCAAAGTTCTCTCGGGGGAGTTTCGCTTCCCCTTTCCTTTCCCTATCTCCGACAAACGGGGCTGAAACTTCACGGTCGGCAGCCTTTAAATAGGCGCCCCATTTGAAACGATGGAATTCCAGCTGGAAAACCAGTACGGAGCTGTGTTTCGTACCCGGTTCTGGCTGACTGGGAGCCGCTTCTCGCTTCCCATCTCTGCCGAGACTCCCAGAAAAGGGGAGGAAAACAGAAAAAGAGGAACAAATGAGCAATCGCTTGTGCAAATGAGGTGGTGTCAAGAACAAGAGCCCTGTGGCAGAGCGCCAAGGCTTGTCAGGGCACCATCGAGTTGTTCCAAAAAAAAGCTTTTCTTGCTGCTGTTTCCAGCTTCGCTGAGCGTTTCCCCCCTGGTGCCGTTGCGGGGGGGGGAGTCCTGCCCCTCGGGAGCTGCCCTGGAGGAGCCCGGGTGGGAAGAGAGGAGGCGACTGTGATAACGGCGTGTCGTAATCCACCCGCCACGGGCAGGGGAAGCTTCTGAAGATAACCCCTTGTGAGGCTGATCCGAATGATCTGGCCTGAAATGGTAGTGGGTTTTTACGTGTTTTCTTCTTATTTTTGAAGAACAGTTGGGTAAGTCTTGGTCTAAACTGTGGATGGTCAAGCAGTGGTTGTGAGTGCTCGGTGTCTTCTCCAGGCACCATCAGATAATCATGGAATGATTTGGGTCGGAAGGGACCTTGAAGACCATCTCGTTCCCATGCTGCCCTGGGCAGGGACACCTCCCACCACACCAGGTTGCTCCAAGCCCCCTCCAACCTGGCCTTGAACCCCTCCAGGGATGG
This sequence comes from Numenius arquata, assembly GCF_964106895.1. Lineage (NCBI taxonomy): Eukaryota > Metazoa > Chordata > Aves > Charadriiformes > Scolopacidae > Numenius > Numenius arquata. The sequence continues at coordinate 5,775,490 of NC_133599.1, read as the reverse complement.
GGCAGCCACAGCTTCTCTGGGCAACCTGGGCCAGGCTCTCACCACCCTCACAGCAAAGAAGTTCTTCCCCACATCTCATCTCCATCTCCCCTCTTTCAGTGTCAAACCCTTCCCCCTCCTCCTATGGCTCCCCTCCCTGATCCAGAGTCCCTCCCCAGCTTTCCTGGAGCCCCTTGAGGGACTGGAAGGGGCTCGAAGGTCTCCCCGGAGCCTTCTCTTCTCCAGGCTGAACCCCCCCAACTCTCACAGCAGAGGGGCTCCTAACATCCCTCTAACAACCACCCCGCTCTTTTGGTGCGATATTTTAAACATCTATATTTTTATGTGCCTTATTACAACTTCCCATTTGGCTTTTCCTTTGACCTCAGCTCTGTCTCTCACCTCTCCTGGCTCCAGGCGATGCTGTGGAGAAGCGTTTCGGACCTGGGTACACGATTCCTGGTGTAACAGCTACAAAACCGGGTTGATGGTGCAGCCGAGTGGGTGCTGAGGCATCTTTAGTTACCTCCATGTGGTACCTGGACATTTCAGCGAGTGGATAATGCTTTAAAATATTTTAGTTGCTGCTTTCGGTACTTTTTCCGAACTTCATGCCGACACCGGTCTGCAGATACTGTAGGTAATTACCTGCAGTCTCCCAGGCAATTAGCATAGTTTCTAATTAACCATTCTCTTATTCTGCCCTATCTTGTCTTGTTCCCAAGTGGCAGGTTTTGGCCTGAATTCTCTGACACGGTGCTGGGTGAAAACTAGATTACGGGTGCTGGGTGAAAACTAGAATATTTTTACGTGGATGTTTTCCTCCTCTTTGCTTTCAAGCTCTGGCCGCGGGGCATCGTCCTCCCGATGCTTTCCTTTGATTCCCCTCGAGTAGCATCCCCTTGGGATCACAGCTCAGGTTTGTGAAGGGAGTTTTTTCGTCGGTGGCTCTGTCTTAGCTGGCCCAAATGAGCATTCAGATGGGTAAAGGTAATACCCAACACCCCCCTTTCCTGGAGATCCTCCTCTCTTACCTCGTTTTCTGCTCCATCTGCCAAAAATCCAGCTAAACGCGAGGGGGGAGGAGGCAGAATTCTGCAAAAAAAAGGCATTTATTATTTTTTTTTTTTTTAAATCTAGGTTCCACCTGCTTTTTTCCTGCTGCGGGAAGACCTGGCTGTAGGTGATTAATTCTGTATGAGCTGTCAACCCAGGCAGGAAAAACCCCGTTTGTGTTTTCAAACTGGCACTTTCAGGTGCTTGGGATGATGTTTCTGGAAAGCTTGGGGTTTGGTGGGTGCAAATCTCGACCCGTTTGGGTACCAGACCCCCATCTTTCTGCCCCCTTTGGCACCTTGGCATCTTTTCTCTCCTCCCTGGCAAAGGCTGGGCTTTTGTTTGCTGCTCTGCCCTGGGGCGTGATGGTGACAGCCCCCCCTCCCTCCGCCTTCCCGGAGCCTAGGCTGCGGATAAGAAATGCTTTGTATGAATCTTTCAGAGCCCTTTTTGGCCTTGAAAGCGTCTTTTTTTTTTTTTTTTTTTTTTTTCTTCCAGCGCTAAAAGGGAACACGGCTGAATTTGTTAGGAAAATACCATCGCAGGGCTCGTGTGAGCCTGTGGAGGAGGGGAAAAACTCTCTTTATCTTCAGCAGCTCAAAGCTGTTCCCCTTCGGAACATCCCTCTCCTGCCCCCAGTGTTTTTTAGAGTGTCTGAGATGGGACCACACTGAAACTGGGAGGTTTTTCTGCTGGGGCTGGAACCGATCCTTGCCCACGCAGGTATTGAACCAGTGCCAGGATGGCCTGGGAAAGCTTGGGGACGGGTGTCACCCGGACAAACACCGCTTACGCCGCAGGCTTTTGCTCAGCTTTTTTTTTTTTTTTTTGGTATTTTAAGGGTGAAAAAAAAAAAAAAAAAAAGGGAGACAAACCCAAAGTGTCTTTTCTCGAGCTTGTGTTTGCCAGGCAGTGGTGGTGGAAGCGTGAGAAATAGTTGGCTCTGTAAACAGGAGGGACGGGAACGCGGCAACCTCGGCGTCTGACGGGAGCCGTGGGGCGAAGGAGACTGTGAAAAAGGGGGAGGAGGGGGGGGGGTTGGGGTTCAAACCCCGTGGGGCTGGAGGAAGATTCAGTAAGATCTACATCCTCAGTTCCCAAAATAATTTTGAGGAGGAACATCTTTAAACTTTCGGACAGACCCAAGCTGGGGGTTATGAGTTGCTCGAAATCATGAGTCTCAGACCGTGCTTTTCCAGGTTTTTTTCGAGTTTCACTGAATCCGTGGAGGGAAACAAGTGGGAATCGGCGCAGTTGGGCTCTGCAAACTGGTTTTCTCAGGTGTCCACAAGCCCAGTGGCCTCGGGCAAGGTGAGGGCCAGCTGGAGGAGGCCATACATCCTTGGGCTGCTACCGAGAAATCCCCCCTCTGCTGGGTCTTCCAACTGCTTCAGCCTTTCTGTGGGGTCTGGTATTTATTTTCCCTTCGAATCTCCCTGGAATTAATCTCGGCAAAGCTTATTTTTTTTTGAAGGCAGCTCGTGGATGGAGCTTCATCTGCTCCACCTTGTTCCCCCCAAGGGCCATGCCAGCGTTCGCGAGGGGCGCTTTGCAATTCCCTGGCTCCCTTCGCCCCTAAAGAGCCTGAATTGGGAATCACACCAGTTTTGCTGCCCAAACTTCTGCTGCCGAAAAGCCGGCAATTAGGAGCAGATGCTTTACAGCTTCATTTATCATTTCAGCCGTGGCACGTTTATCCCTTGGGTGGTTCGGGGCAGCTGTGTGACCCGTATCAAAGCCAAGTTGCTGGGTCAGGTCTCCCATCAGCTTTTTCAACCAGCTAAACTCATACTGGTAGGAAAAAAGCGGGGGGGAAAGGGTGGAAATCTGGGCACATTATTTCCTCAGCGGAAATATTTCTTAAGAGAAGCCTAACGAAGGTAAGAACCTTCTAAATTCTGTTTTACTGAAATTAAAGCCGGTCCCAAGTTTTGGGCGCTGTGTTTCTGGTGACAGAGTAGGTCATAAAGGGGTCATCCCATGAAACAGGAGAGAGAGGAAGGAGAGGAATTGGCCCTTTCTGGGCTAAAACCACTCGTGGGATGGAAGCTCTTTGAGAAAAGCCCCGGATGAGCGCGTGCAGGAGGTTGGGTTCTTCCAGGGCTCGGAAAATAGCTCGGTGCTCTGCAAAGATGCTGGTGGTACCGGCCAGAGGAGGTGACGAAGCTGATGGAGGAGGGAAACGTCTCTGGTGAGGAAGGCGAGTGGAAATTTGGGGTTGTTGGTACAGCTTTCGGGTGCAAAGGGAAGGAGCGATCCCTGCCTGGCAACGGGTCTGGGATAACAACGCTTGGCTGGGAGGGCAGGGTTTATTCCACCACTGAAATCTCAGTTACACAGTGCTGTGTTGATTAAAAACCGCTCCTGATAAAGACGTGTCCTGTCCCTTCCCAGCGGAGCGACCCTCCATCGCCTTCCCCTTAACGGGGATAACAAGTTGCGAGGTGTCACTGGCTGGAGCTGCTGGGAACGGTGTGTATCCCTGAGTTACGTGCCCCAGAGCCTGGCTTTAAAGGGAACTTGCTGTAGTTGGGGTGTCGGTGGGCGCTTTGCCTTGATGCTGCGGAGAAACAAAGGGTTGGAGCCCCTCTGCTGTGAGGACAGGCTGAGAGAGTTGGGGGGGTTCAGCCTGGAGAAGAGAAGGCTCCGGGGAGACCTTCCAGCGCCTTCCAGTCCCTCAAGGGGCTCCAGGAAAGCTGGGGAGGGACTCTGGATCAGGGAGGGGAGCCATAGCAGGAGGGGGAAGGGTTTGACACTGAAAGAGGGGAGATTGAGCTGAGATGTGGGGAAGAACTTGTTTGCTGTGAGGGTGGTGAGAGCCTGGCCCAGGTTGCCCCGAGAAGCTGTGGCTGCCCCATCCCTGGAGGGGTTCAAGGCCAGGTTGGAGGGAGCTTGGAGCCACCTGGTGTGGTGGGAGGTGTCCCTGCCCAGGGCAGGAGGGTGGGAACTAGATGATCTTCAAGGTCCCTTCAGACCCAAACCATTCCATGGTATGAAACAGCTTCCTCCGTTGCGTGGCATCAGGGAGCCGTCAAGGACTGTGTTAGTTTGCTGTTGCTAAAGGAGGTGAACGAATCTGCCTCTTCTGGGGGTAGTTCTTGAAGCTTAATTCTTTCCTCCTGCCTCGTTTGACGTACCCTTGCCCTTTAAAAGCCAGCCGCGGGATTTATTGCCTTGTGCTTTGATGCGAAAGACCTTGACTGCTTTGAATTGCCCCAAGAGATACCGGTCTTGGCACGGCTTCGGCGGCAGCAGCGCTTCCCGTGTTTGCTGCTTATCAGGCCCCAGTTCGCTGAGCCCTACCCAGCGCGTGGGGCAAGGTCGTGTGGGGAAGGGTTAAAAATCACCCCACAAAACCCACAAAATCAATCCTTGGCGATGAGGGAAGGGGGGGGGATGTTTGTTTGCTGCGTGTTCGAGGTCTGTCCTGTGTGAAAACGGTGAATAAATTCCCTGATGAAACGCTGAACTGATGAAACGCCGTTCTTCTGCAGTTTATAAAAGATTCATGGCCATCACGCAGCCTAAAAAAAGCCCGTCTTGTGTTGTCTCTTCTGGTTTTAGTTACCTGAATGACTTGGATAGAATATCCCAGCCGACCTACATTCCCACCCAGCAGGACGTTCTGCGGACCAGAGTTAAAACCACCGGCATCGTGGAAACCCACTTCACCTTCAAGGACCTGTACTTCAAGTAAGCCAAGCCCCCTGGGGGCTACGGGGGTGTCTTGGGGGCCTGGTGGGTTGTCACCACCCACACACACCCCCCCTGTGCTGCAAAACCTCCTCTCCTCCCCCTCCTCTTCCTCTTCCTCCTCCTCCTCCTCGCCGCCGTTGCGCTCCCTCTCTCCCTGGCATCGCTCACTGGGGAGACCGGTTTGACTTTTATTTGCCTTCTTCTGTTCTTTCCAGCTGCTTTTCTGTTGGAATCGCAGACACAGGTACCGGCTGCTTGTTTACAGGATGCCCCCCCCCCTTGCCCCCCCTCAAAAGAAAAAACCCCAAACAATACTAAAAGGACACTGACTCCTGGATTTTTGAGTTTGAATTTAACTCTTTCCTGCGAAGCGGGAGATGAGGGCTCTCCCCATGGTCCCAGCTTCAACTCTGGGCTGCCTGGTCTTCTCCAGGAGGCTGTAGGTGACACTGGGGACCGGCTGCCTTGATGTGACACCGCAGGGGATGGGACATCCCTGTCCCCTCCGCCTTCTAAATCCAGTCCCTTCAGGGCTTGGGCCTGGCAGTGTCCCTTTACTATCACTAACGGAGCTTCCTCTAACCCCGTAGCGGCTGCTCGCCTGCCCTTTAGCTCTCCTCCTCCCCGCTCTCCCTCCGCTCGTTAGAAAATCCTCATTAGATCCTGGCTTTGGATCCCGTGCGGGCTCCTGCCAAACAGCCCGGAGCCCCGTGGGGTCGGGCATTTGTGTCCCGTTACGTGGGTGTCGGAAAAGGCAGCGCCTCTCTCTTGGGCGACTTCCCTTCCTCTGTCACAGCGTTTTCAAGCCCGTGTTGCTCTGAGCCTTTAAATAAGCATTGATTTGCTTATTTTTTATTTAGCTTGTGTTTGAAAACAGTTTGAAAGCGCTAAAGTTTGAAAGCAAAAAAGCCGAGTGTGACTGTATAATCCCAGTTATAAAATCTGATCCGTTTGCACGCTTTTTTGGGGGAGAAGAGTCGCGTTTTGGCTTCGGAACCGTCTTAACTCAACGTTTTAACAAAAATGCCGGAACGCTTTTGCATCACTGAGCTCTTTCCGTGGCTTCTGGTTCCTTCGTCCGGGGGAAAAACCTCGTCTCCTGCCGTGATGTATTGGGATTAGCCTTTCCAGCTGCGGCCTGTGATGCGCTGCTTAAAAATCCTCCCCGTCTGACTAACGGAGGCGTGAGCTGGAGGCGACGGGGGTTTTATCGTTTAATGGTTAAACCCTTCCTTTCCGAGGGGAAGGGGCTGCTCCTCCCCGGTGCCGAGAGGGGAATCGCTCTTTCCCCGGCCCTCCTGGAGTCATGGATCACGTGCGGAGCCCGAGACGCGCCGCGTCCCCTCTCGGAGGGATTTGCTCCACCAAGGGAAGCATTAATACATCTTAAACCCCGAAGCTGCCATCGTTCCCGCGACGGGAGCCTTGATGGCCGATCTCGGCTGTGACTAAGGGGCCGAGGTGGCCTCGGCAGAGCTGTGACTCCCAATTGGGATTAGCTTGGCCACGCCGAGATGTCAGGGAAGCTGGTCCTTTCCGGATGGCTCGGCGCTAACGGCGAGTTAGTACTGGCAAATGAGGGAAGCCAGTAAATACCCCGTATCCTCACGAAGATCTTCATCTTTCCCCCTGTGGTCCACGGGGAGGGTTTATCTTAAAGAGGAGCCGGGATTTGGCTGAACAGCACTTCTGCCTCCTTTGGCATCATTAAATTATATTGCTTTTGGCCCAGCCCGGGCGGTTTCCCTCCCGCCTGCCTGTTTGCTCTGATAACAAATCGATGGTTATGATTTTTCATAGCTCTTGGGTATCGACTTGTATTTGGCTTCATTTAATTAAGTCACAGCCCATCGGGACATGCCGGGCAATCCCTCTCCTCGTCCAAAGCAGAAGGTTGTAACCGTGTGAGACATCTTTTTTTATACACAGAAATTCTGTCAGCAGCCCTGCAGCCTTCAAACTTCAGATTATTTTGGGGTGGTTTGTTTTTTTTTTTTAATACATGAAACTGCTTCTTAACCCCATTAACTCTTTTCCTGGGCCCCGGTAGTGGAGGGCAGGGGAGCGTGTTCCAGCTAATCCCCCGTCAGAGCCGGTGTAAATGAACTGGAAGCGCTGACGGTGAGGAGGTGTTTGGAGTCCGGTCGAGCAAATGGATGGTTGCTAAGGAAATAGGAGGCAGAGAACAAAATAAGCGTGGCCGGGTGAATCAGCAGAGTTCTGGAGAGCCGTGGAGGTAACCTCTGGTTCCTCCTGCTGAAAATGTCCTAAAGAAAAAGGACTTTAAAATCCAGAGGGATTTAAAGGGAGGGCTCGGAGCTGTTGGCCTGGCCGACAGCAGGCTCTGTGTGTGTTTTCCCCAAACCCTGCTTTTTTAGAGTCCTCAGCGGAGCCTCCTCCGTCCCCCGACATGGTGGCCGGGGAGGGAGGTCTCTGTAGCTTCTGAGATGGTTCTCCTGCCTCTCCCAGGATGTTTGATGTTGGTGGCCAACGGTCGGAGCGGAAGAAGTGGATCCACTGCTTTGAAGGCGTGACGGCAATTATCTTCTGCGTGGCCCTCAGCGATTACGACCTCGTCTTGGCCGAGGATGAGGAGATGGTACGTGATGGAGGCGTTTCCAACCCTGGCCTGCACGGGGCTGGAGAAGTGAGGTGGAATCAGGGGGTGGGCATGTCTCTGGCTGGTTCATCTTGTTACGGTTCTTCAAGGGCTGTGAAGAAAAGCACTTCCTTGCAGCAGCCTGTGGTATCTTGCTCCAGAAATGGATAAATATTATCACAGAATGGTTTGGGTTGGAAGGGACCTTGGAGCCCCTGCAGTGCCACCTCCTGCAGTGCACACCTCCCACCAGACCAGATTGCTCCAGGTCGCCTCCAACCTGGCCTTGAACCCCTCCAGGGATGGGGCAGCCACAGCTTCTCTGGGCAACCTGGGCCAGGCTCTCACCACCCTCACAGCAAAGAAGTTCTTCCCCACATCTCATCTCCATCTCCCCTCTTTCAGTGTCAAACCCTTCCCCCTCCTCCTATGGCTCCCCTCCCTGATCCAGAGTCCCTCCCCAGCTTTCCTGGAGCCCCTTTAGGGATTGGAAGGGGCTGGAAGGTCTCCCCAGAGCCTTCTCTTCTCCAGGCTGAATCCCCCCAACTCACTCAGCCTGTCCTCCCAGCAGAGGGGCTCCAGCCCTCCCAGCATCTCCGTGGCCTCCTCTGGCCCCGCTCCAACAGCTCCATGTTCTTCTGATGTTGGTGGCCCCAGAGCTGGAGGCAGCACTGGGGGGTGTCTCCCCAGAGCGGAGTAGAGGGGCAGTATCCCCCCCCTCGCCCTGCTGGCCACGCTGCTGGGGATGCAGCCCAGGGTGCTGGGGGCTTTCTGTGCTGCCAGCGCACGGTGCTGGGGCATGTGGAGCTTCTCACCCACCAATAACAATCAGGACAGGAGATTTTTCTCCAGGCCCTGGTCACAGGGAGGTGCTGTGAGTTGTCCCTATAGCCTGTTCCCTGGAGGTAAGTACCTCCTTGGAGGAACAAACACATCCTGGAGGAGTCAGAGAATGAGGAGGTGACCTGTCCCCTGCTCAGGGCTGTGCTCATGCTCTTCCTGATGTGGTGGCAGTGACGATATGTTGATGACACTCGACTCTTTATTCTGGCCTTTGCACAAAGCCTGTTCGTCCCCCCCGCCCCGTCCTCCCTGAATAACTCTGGAATGAGGCATCACCCCCCCTTCTTGTTTTTATTTTCCAGAACCGGATGCACGAGAGCATGAAACTCTTTGACAGCATCTGTAACAACAAGTGGTTTACGGACACGTCCATCATTCTCTTCTTGAACAAGAAAGACCTGTTTGAGGAGAAGATTAAGAAGAGCCCCCTGACGATCTGCTACCCCGAGTACACAGGTACGGCCGGGCCACTGACACCCCGCTTTACTTGCCACCGGGGCCAGGAACGAGTCAGTTAAAGCCTATACAATCCAGGATAACTTAAAAAAACTTATCTTTTTTCCCCCCATTCCCTTAGCTCTTGGGCAGCATCTTTGGGCTCTCCAGTTCGCTGGTAGCTCAAAAGGGATGTGCTCCCGCACATCTGCGGTTCGGAACAGCCTTTCTCCGTGTGTTTTATGGCCTGGAGTACGAATAGCAAAGTGTCACACTCCAGCAAATCAAGGTCGCTCCCATTTCCCATACGTTATTAGGACAATACTTTGATTTAACCTCATTTTCAGAGGATGAGAAACTTCTCCACGCCCTGGGGATGGTGGTTTTCCACCTCATGTTTCAACGACGGCCCGTCCCGCACGGGGACGGTGCTTCGCTGCGGCGTTGCTGGAGGCATTTTGATTTCCTTCAAACCTCCTTATTCCTGTCACTCGTCAATCTTCTGACCCAACTACGTGTTTCTAGCATGAAGTGTAAATATTCATAGAATCATAGAATTGTCTGGGTGGGAAGGGACCTTTAAAGATCATCGAGTCCAACCATCAACCTAACCCTGACAAAACCCATCACTAAACCATGTCTCTAAGCTCTATGTCAACCCGGCTTTTGAATCCCTCCAGGGATGGTGACTCCACCACTGCCCTGGGCAGCCCGATCCAAGGCTTAATAACCCTTTCAGTGTAAAAATTGTTCCTAATCTCCAATCTGAACCTCCCCTGGCACAACTTGAGGCCGTTTCCTCTTGTCCCATCGCCTGTTCCTTGGGAGAAGAGACCGACCCCCCCTGGCTACACCCTCCTTTCAGGGAGTTGGAGAGAGCGAGAAGGTCTCCCCTCAGCCTCCTTTTCTCCAGGCTGAACACCCCCAGCTCCCTCAGCCGCTCCTCACAAGCTCTCCAGCCCCTTCTCATTGTGCTCCAGACCCCTCACCAGCTCTGTTGCCCTTCTCTGGACCCACTCCAGCCCCTCAATGTCTTTTTTTTTTTGTGGTGAGGGGCCCAAAACTGGACACAGCCCTCGAGGTGGTACCTCACCAGTGCCCAGTCCAGGGGGATGATCCCTTCCCGAGTCCTCCTCACCACGCTGTTCCTGATCCAGGCCAGGATGCTGGTGGCCTTCTTGGCCACCTGGGCACACTGCTGGCTCATGTTCAGCCGACAGTCGACCAACACCCCCAGGTCCTTTTCCACCAGGCAGCTCCAGCCGCTCTGCCCCAAGCCTGGAGCATCCATGGGGTTGGTGTGACCCAAGTGCAGGACCCTGCACTTGGCCTTGTTGAACCTCATCCCGTTGGCCTCGTCCCATCCATCCAGCCTGTCCAGATCCTTCTGCAAACAATCAGAATGAGTGACTTCTCCAAGGTCACCCACCAGAAGCTGGAAATAAACTTCAGCTTTACCAGAAGGGGTTAATGGTGGATTTGGATTTGTAGCTGGATAAGGCAGATGGTTGCAAGCAGCTTAATATGGTCTTAAAAGATCTCTCTCTGCTGTGAACTCCTGGCCAAAGTAAGGGATCGGGTCTTTTTCAGGCTCCAACACGTACGAGGAAGCCGCTGCCTACATCCAGTGTCAGTTTGAGGATCTGAACCGCAGGAAAGACACCAAGGAGATCTACACACACTTCACCTGCGCCACCGACACCAAGAACGTTCAGTTCGTCTTCGACGCCGTCACGGACGTCATCATCAAAAACAACCTGAAGGAGTGCGGGCTTTATTGAGGGCGCTGGAAGAAGGTAAAGCCGAGCCCTCTCCTTGGTTTTAAAAGCCTTTTTTTTTTTTGTTTGTTTGGGTTTTTTGGGGGGGTGGGGGTGGTTTTGCCTCGTTCCTCGCTCACCGTCGCCCTTTTCTTTCTTTTTCAGTTTGAAACGGCGGCGTTTTTTTGTGACCCGGACTCTTTGCCACCTGGCGGGGGACGGCTGCGAGCGTGAAGAGGACCAGGGGGAACCGCAAACAGCATGCAGAATCCTTGCATTCTTTAGCACAAATCTTCTCTATTAGGGGACCTTTTTTTTTTTTTTTTTTTTAATTTTTAAAAAATTGAGACGGGAAGGTCGGAGTTAGGTCAAGGTGAAAACAACCCTTTAGCGTGACCGGATCCCGTCCCCGGCCGGGTGACGATCTCAAACCTGTACAGCCGGTGTGGAGTCGAGGTGTTGGATTCCACGCCTTCGATATGTAGCTTTCTCTCTCTCTTTTTCTCTCTTTTTTTTTTTTTTGGGTTAACAAACCACCACTAGTTTCTTTTTAAGGTTTGGTTGTTGTTTATTTTTATTCTTATTTTTTTTTATTTTTATTTTTTCTTTCCCATCCAGAAAAACTATATAAACTTGACTAAATTTTATTTCCTCTCTCCGCAAACGAAACCTTGTTTTAAAAAATAAAAATTTAAAAAAAAAAAAAACAACAACAAAAACCACAAAAATAACATCAATTAACTATGCACACGTGAGCGGATCGTGCGGAAAGAATTCCTCGTAGCGGGAAACTCTTGCTGGGTTTTTTTTAACGCTCGGGATGGGTGGGATTTCGTATTTTTGCCGCTTAAAGGATCCTTGTGGCTCTTAAAGGCTTTTTCCTGGTGATTTGTTCCCGTCCCCTCTCCCCCCCGGGGGGAGATTTTATTCTGCATAAATTTTGGCCTGGGGAGGGGGGGGGGGAGAATAAAAGGCTGAGCTCCCCACGGGACGGCAAACGCGCTGCCGCTGCAGGGCTATTAAATCGACCGCTTGGCTAGTCTTTATTTGCATTTTTTATGCCCTTTTTTTCGGTCTAAAAGGTAGGGAATTTTTATAAAAAGGGGGGGGCGACTCGCCCTGCCTTGCCCACCGCCTTTATCGGGGTGTCATCGTCCCCCCCCCTCCCTCCGCTGTCCCCAAGAGCATGCCTTTACTTTGTATATGTGGTGCCAAACACACACACACCCCCCCCCAAACACACACACACCCCCTCCTCGTTTTTACTGTAGTGATGTTCATGAACCCCCCCCTGCCCCCGAACCCCCCCACCCTCCCAGTACATTCCTTCGCTGAACCAGTGCATTCGGGACCCCTCTCTCCCAGTTTGTCACGTGTACAGTTCCCAGCTGTAGTTGTTGGCGGTATTAAAATGGTGAGTTCCAACGGTTTTAGCCTTTTTTTTTTTTTTTGGGGGGGGAGGGGGGGGGGGAGTGGGTGTGTTTTTTGGTTTTTTTTCTTCTTCTCTCCTTTAATTCTGACTTTTTTTTCCCCTTTTTTGGGCTTCGCTGGAGAATGAAGGTGGGCGCTTCGGTGGGAAACGGGGGGGAAATTTAAACTCCTTGGTGGGAAATGGGGGGAATTTTAAGCTCTTTGGTGGGAAATGGGGGGAATTTTAAGCTCTTTGGTTGAAAATAGGGGGGAATTTTTAGTGCTTTGGTGGGAAATGGGGGGAATTTTAAGCTCTTTGGTGGGAAAGGGGGGTATTTTTAAGCTCTTTGGTTGAAAATGGAAATTTTAAGCTCTTTGGTGGGAAATGGGGGGAATTTTAAGCGCTTTGGTGGAAAATGGGGGTAATTTTTAGCGCTTTTGTGGGAAATGGGGATAATTTTAAACTCCTTGGTGGGAAATGGGGGGATTTTTAGTGACTTGTTTGGAAATGGGGGTAATTTTAAGCGCTTTGGTGGGAAATGGGGGTAATTTTAAGCTCTTTGGTTGAAAATGGGGGAAATTTTAAGCTCTTTGGTGGGAAATGGGAAGAATTTTAAGCGCTTTGGTGGGAAATGGGGGGAATTTTAAGCGCTTTGTTCAGAAATGGGGGGAATTTTAAGCTCCTTGGTGGGAAATGGGGGGAATTTTAAGCTCTTTGGTGGGAAATGGGGGGAATTTTAAACTCCTTGGTGGGAAATGGGGGGAATTTTAAGCTCTTTGGTGGGAAATGGGAAGAATTTTAAGCGCTTTGGTGGGAAATGGGGGGAATTTTAAGCGCTTTGTTCAGAAATGGGGGGAATTTTAAGCTCCTTGGTGGGAAATGGGGGTAATTTTTAGTGCTTTGGTGGAAAATGGGGGAAATTTTTAGCGCTTTGATGGGAAATGGGGGGAATTTAACTTCTTTGGTGGGAAATGGGGGGAATTTAACTTCTTTGGTGGGAAATGGGGATAATTTTAAGCTCTTCAGTGGGAAATGGGGGGAATTTTAAGCTCCTTGGTGGAAAATGGGGGTAATTTTTAGCACTTTGGTGGAAAATGGGGGTAATTTTTAGTGCTTTTGTGGGAAATGGGGATAATTTTAAACTCCTTGGTGGGAAATGGGGGGATTTTTAGTGACTTGTTTGGAAAGGGGGTAATTTTAAGCGCTTTGGTGGGAAATGGGGGTAATTTTAAGCTCTTTGGTTGAAAATGGGGGAAATTTTAAGCTCTTTGGTGGGAAATGGGAAGAATTTTAAGCGCTTTGGTGGGAAATGGGGGGAATTTTAAGCGCTTTGTTCAGAAATGGGGGGAATTTTAAGCTCCTTGGTGGGAAATGGGGGTAATTTTAAGCTCTTCGGTGGGAAATGGGGGGAATTTTAAGCTCCTTGGTGGGAAACGGGGGTAATTTTTAGCGCTTTGATGGGAAATGGGGGGAATTTTAAGCACTTTGGTGGGAAATGGGGGGAATTTAACTTCTTTGGTGGGAAATGGGGATAATTTTAAGCTCTGGTGGGAAATGGGAGTAATTTTAAGCTCTTTGGTGGGAAATGGGGTGTCATTGTAAGCGCTTTGGTGAGAAGCGGGTGTAATTTTAATCTCTTTGGTGGGAAACGGGGATAATTAATGGGTGTACTGGTGCTGTATCGCTCAGGACCGTCAGTGCTCTCCGTGCAGCCCCTTCTGCCGCCCCCCCAGGACTGGGATTATGCTGGAAAACACCCGCCACCCGGTCCTTCCCGGGGGTCGTTGGCAGATGCGGAGTTTTCTGCTTATTTCTAGCACGATTCTCGCTGCCCCTTTTAAACCTTGGGGGATGGGGGGGGAAATAACTGCTCTGGATGCCCTTAGTGATGTGGATGTAGCCCCTTCCGAAGCCCCTTGCCTAGAAATACCGGATGAGGTGCTTTGGGGGCGGTTGTGGATGCTGTAAATCCCTACCCCGTGGTTCCTGCCCTGCTCTATACTCCGTAAAGAGTGTATTTCTGTACAGGGAAGCTTTCCCAAGCCGCCCTGAGCCTCACGATTCCCTTTTGGCCACCACCGGAGGCTTTACTCCAACAGGGGACAACTCGCCCTTTAAACAAACTCATCCAAACCTCCCCGGTAATTACCTTCCCCGGTAATTAATTGCTCCCTGATGGGTGCTGGAGCTGCAGCAGAATCTGGCCCCTCGAGGGTGATGTTTTATCTTTCCCGGGTGTGAGGGGGCTTTGCCTGGGAAGGGTTTGTTGTTTTTTTTCGGTTGGTGGTGGCCTTGGTGGCACTTGGCACCTGGGTCTCCATCCCCACCGGGTGCCCGGGAGGGTGGTGGTCTCTTTCTGCCGTACGTGGACCACCGGTGGGAATCAGTCTGGGTGGGAATCAACACGGAATGGGCGCAAAGAACATGAAATATTCCTCCATCCGAGCTCTGGAACTACAAAACATCCCTTGATCCTCTCGGAGAGGGGAAGGGGGCTCGGGAACAGTCACCCCGGTGGAAGGGAGGTGGGAGAAATGACAGGCGTCCGTGCGTGTCATGCCTATTTCTTTATTTTTTGAGTCGTTTTGGGTGGTTTTTTTCCTACAGCGAGAGGGGAGCTGGGGGGGAGCGGGGGGGGTGGGGGTGTCTCTGCAGCGAGGAGCCAGAGGACGAGGGGCTTGGGGCTACGGCACCAGCCTGGGCTTATTTACAAACAGTGAAAGAGCAAATCCAGCTCTAAATAGCAGAACGAAAAAGAAAATAAAATAAATAATCTTTCAATTAACCATTTCCTCTTTATCCAGCCCCTTCTTCTTCTCCGGAAGGGATCGAGCCTAACGCACGTACTCCTGCCCCCACCCCCCATCCTCTGCCCCCC
>NC_133599.1:5734566-5760636 GCF_964106895.1 Numenius arquata | reverse complement strand
CCCCCCCCATCCTCTGCCCCCCCCCCCCCCCCCCCCCCCAGACCGCTGCTCGGGGGAGAAATTCGCTCAAATCACACCAAAAAAACCAACCCCCAAATTAAAAAAAAAAAGAATAAATTAATTTCTCCAGCCGAATGATTTGAGGTTGGCTCCCCGGGGTGCACTAACCCAGCCTCCACCTTTCCCCCCCCCCCCCCTCCCAAAAAAAAAAACCCCCAAAAACCTCCTGGTTGGATTGATTGAATAAAAGGGAAGGAACAGGGGCCAAGGGATGGGGAGGAGGCGGGGGGGGGGGGGAGGCTGTTCCACGCTGATTTTCCTGCCGGTATCAAACCACACACACACACACACACCCCCCCCCACCGCGGTGTCCTCCAGACACCGGGCAGAGAGCAGGGAATTCTTGCTTTTTTTTTTTTAAAGGAAAAAAAAAAAAGGAAGAAATAGCCACGAAAGGGAGCAGGAAGTTCAGCTTCAGCCCCTTCCTATTTTTGGGTTTAAAAGTAGGAGGTTTGGTTGGGCAGGTCATAGAAAAAGTGGGGTCGGAGGAACTTGGAATATTCATATTATTTTTTTTTTTCCTTTTTTTTTTTTTTTTGGTTTGTTTTTGGTTAATCCTTTTGGCTCTGCTCAGCAGAACGGCGAGGTTGAGGGTGAAGGTTTTTTTTTTGCTCCTCTTCTAGAGGGAAGGAAGAGAGGAAGAGGGGGGTTAAAAAGGGAAAAGGAGGCGGTTTAGGCTTCGGAAAGGGGCTGGGGGGGGGGGGGGTCGGTGGAGAGAATCAACTTTTCATTGCTGGGGGGGGGGGGGGGAGGGAAAAAATTCACCACCTTTAATGCTCCGAGCCGGGAAGCAGCAAAAAACCTGAGTATTTCCTCGCTGATCCACCCCTGAGGATTTTTGCTGCTGCTCGAAAGCTCGGGAGGGGGCAGGACCCCCCCACTGCCCCTGGCACTGGAGTTTTCTGATTTTTTTTGGCACCCTATTTTAATTCCCCCCCCCCCCCGGTGCCAGAAGCAGGTTCTCCATCACGGGCTCCCCTCGGGAAAGCAGCTTTGCCCAGGGCACGATGCCCAGCTGGTGGCCCTGTGTGTGTCCCCCCCCCCACCCCCTCGTCCTTCTCTGCCCACGGGGACATCCCCCCCCCCCCCCCCCCCCGCTTTATTTTTAATTAGTTTTTGCTTTTTCTATTAATGTTCAGGGACAAGGGAAGGGCTGGGGGTGTTCCCTGAAAGACACCGTGGAAGCCGGTGCCTGGGAGCTGCTTGGGAAGCGGGGGGAGAAATTCCGCCCCCCCCCGCCCCGGCTCGGTCCCGTGGGCAAAGGCAGGCGTAAGAATTAATTATAAACCCTAATTAAACCTTCATTAAGGAGCTAAAAGGCCGAGCGGAGCGTGGTGTGGGATCCCCTGTGCCTTCCCCCCCCCCCCACACTGGGGTCATTCCCCAGAGTCCAGGCTGGGCACCAGCCCCCCCCCCCCCCCACCCCTCCAGTTTGCAAACTGGGGCCGCACCAGTGACTGTGGTGGCAACAGGAGCCCTCGAGATTAAAAAATCGCCCTCGGGTGCGTAATTTTGGGGTATAATCTGCCGTTTCCACCTCTGGGGTGCGAAGCAGCCGAGTTCCAAATAATAACCAGGCTGAGTCTGCCCTGCTGGGGGGGGGGGGGCACCGAACTCCCCCTTGGGGGCTTTCAGGGGGGTGTGACCCCCACCCCTGGGGCTGGTGGGACCCCAAAACCTCCGTCCTCCCCTCCCCTGCTCTGCAGGAGAAGTTTTCCAGCCCCTGTTTGACGGCGAAGACCCCACCACCACCATCCCATCGCACCTCCCTCCCCTTCCCCGTAAATTAACCAACAATTCCTTCTTTTCCAAAACCCCCTAATTTTTTTTTTTGGGGGGGGGGGGGTGGGGGTAAAATAACCGTTTCTGGCCCTACCTGCCGCCCAGCTGCTCAGAAGAGGCCGCAGTCCTTGAGGTTCTCCTTGATGATGACATCCGTGACGGCGTCGAAGACGAACTTGACGTTCTGGGTGTCTGTGGCACAGGTCATGTGGCTGTAGATCTCCTTCACGTCCTTCCGCATGTTGAGGTCCAGGAACTGGGTCTTGATGTAATTCCCAGCGTCCTCGAACGTGTTGGGACCTGGGATGGTTGTAGGGAGGGAAGAGGGAAGGAGGGAGGGAGGAGAGGCCGATGAACCTCCCCTGGGGGAGCAGCGGCATCGGGGCTGGGGGAGGACCCGGGGGACGATTAAGGCTGGTTTTTAAGGGTTAAAGCTAAAATCTCCCTCCGGGAGGAGGAAGAGGAGGAGGAGAATGAGAACCATGGAATGGTTTGGGTTGGAAGGGACCTTAAAGCCCAGCCAGTCCCACCCCCCCCCCCGCCCCGTCTCAAGGGCTGCACCCAGCAAAGCAATTTTTGGGGGGGGCGGGGAAAAGCCATTTTATTCCATTTCAATCCTTCCCGTGGCCACATCAGCCCTCTTCTCCGCTCCTCCTTCCAGGGACTTGACTTCATCCCAGCAACACCCAAACCCGAGGTGCTGGGACCGCGCCATTCCCCACCGGAGCCCGTAGTTTTGGAGGGGGTGTGTGTGGGGGGGGGGGGGGGGGGGGGGGGTGTGGATATCTCGAGGAGGGGGAACGGCCCCGGCTCACCGTCGTAATCTGGGAAGCAGATGCTGAGGTGGACCTTCTTGATCTTCTCCTCGAAAAGGTCCTTCTTGTTGAGGAAGAGGATGATGGAGGTGGCGGCGAAGAACTTGTGGTTGCATATACTGTTGAAGAGGTGCAGGGACTCGTGCATGCGGTTCTGCAAACAAACGGGGGCGTTGGGACAAGCAGCCCCCCCCCCCTCAAAACCCACCCACCCACCCCCCCATGTTCCCAAGACCAGAGCTTTTCCCCATCCTGCTCTTTGTCACCCCCCCAAAAAAAATGTCCCCTGCCTCCACCGAGAGTCCCTTGTCCCCACCCAAAAAGGTGGGGAACCCGGAAAATCCAGGTGATGTTGGGGATGGGGATTGGTGTCGAGCGGCTCCGGGCGGCGCGATGCTCCCGTCCCTCCCGGCAGCTCTTGGGATGCTCCCGAAGGAAGTTTTTGTGATGGGAAAAATCACCCCGGGGGAAACCTCGCAGCCCTTCCCCTGCCGCTGGAAGGGGCCGTCCCCCTCATCCAGGTCCGTGCTGCGGGATGTTGGGGCTGGATCGCAGCCCCCCGGGGCTTGGGAAAAGTGCTGGGAAAAGGAAAAGCTCCATTTTTAAAGCAGACACTGCCCTTTCCGCTTTGCTGCCGGGGCTTCCTCAGGATACGGCTCCATCCAAGGGGGACTTTTGCAGTCCTGCTGAGGGAAGGTGGGTCTCCTCCAGCTTCGGATGGCAGCAGGCGGGTTCTTCGGGGGGGTGGGGGGGGACACAGGGATGGTTTTGCCTTGTCCGTCCTCCCGTTGCACCTGGAGGGCCGCCTTTGGCCAAATCCTGCCCCATCCTGCTCTGGGGAAGCCTCTCCCAAGGGCTTCCATGGGAAGGATGATCTCTCCTTCCCCCAGGAGCTTTACGCAGGCTGTGGCTTCGTGGCCAAGGAGGGGCTGTGTCCTCCCACCCGGCCTCAGCAAGCCCCTGGGGGTGCCGGACCCCCATTCCGGCTCCCGGAGAAGCCATCCGGACCTCAGGAGCATCCGTGGGAGCGGCGGTGGTAGGAGATGCTTCACCCCAGTCCCTCAGTCCCTCCTTCTCCCGCTCTGCTCTTCTTCACCCCTCTTTTTTTTTTTTTTTTTTTTTCTTTTTCCGAGAAATGTCCGAGAAATGACTTTTGGGGGCTCTCCTCTTCCTCCTCTCCAGAATTCCACCCTTGGAGCTGCTTTTCCCCGGAACATATCCCTTCCCCGGGCACCCGCGGGGTTTTGCTTGGTGACCTCGTGCCATCCTTCTCCCGGCTGCCGCTTGCAGGAGGGTGAAAGCCACCCCTTATTGCTGCTTCTCTGGCCACCTCGGGGGGGGGGCACGGCCGGACACGAGGCACCTCTGGGCCAGATTGTCCTTCATTGAGGCCATTTCGTGTCTCTTCCCCGCCCCCCCCTGGGAACGGCTCCTTCGGGTTTGCTGGGGTGGTTTTCCTGCCTCTGGGAGCGTTCCCCGGTGGGATGGTGGCTCCAGGACGGGGTTGATGTTGGGGAGTTCTTCACCCGTGGCTGCTCAGAAGGTCCAGGAGCAGCGGGGAGGGCAGCCCCATGGCCCCACGACCCACATTTTCATCTTGATTGGGCTCTTTGTGCCCCAGAATAAGTGCTGACACGTTTACTGGGTGCAACTGGGTGGGAGCCACCTCCATCCCACATCTCCCACCCCTTCCCTGCATCACCCAGACCATCAACTGGCACAGGGTGTGGGTCCCTTCCCTCTGTAACCGCCCCCCCCCAGCCCCCGAGCACCCGGCTCCTCTCCCCCGAGGCATCTCCTGGACCCCGGACCCACCACTTCGTCGTCCTCCACCAGCACCATGTCGTAGGCGCTCAGCGCCCCGCAGAAGATGATGCAGGTCACCCCCTCGAAGCAGTGGATCCACTTCTTGCGCTCCGATCTCTGCCCTCCCACGTCGAACATCCTGGGGAGGGGACAAGGACACGGGGTGGGAGGTGACACATCGGGTCCCACCACCCCACCACATGATGGTCCCAGTGCCTTGTCCTCGGCGGTATCAGGGATGTGGTGACCGATCATAGAATGATTTGGGTGGGAAGAAACCTTAAAGATCATCGAGTTCCCACCCCCTGCCCTGGGCAGGGACACCTCCCACCACACCAGGTTGCTCCAAGCCCCCTCCAACCTGGCCTTGAACCCCTCCAGGGATGGGGCAGCCACAGCTTCTCTGGGCAACCTGGGCCAGGCTCTCACCACCCTCACAGCAAAGAAGTTCTTCCCCACATCTCATCTCCATCTCCCCTCTTTCAGTGTCAAACCCTTCCCCCTCCTCCTATGGCTCCCCTCCCTGATCCAGAGTCCCTCCCCAGCTTTCCTGGAGCCCCTTGAGGGACTGGAAGGGGCTGGAAGGTCTCCCCGGAGCCTTCTCTTCTCCAGGGGGGTGTCATGGAGGGCCCCCACCCACCCACCTGAAATTCAGGTCTTTGACGGAGAACTTGGTCTCGATGATGCCCGTGGTCTTCACTCGGGATCGCAGCACGTCCTGCTCGTTGGGGAGGTACCCGGGGGCCGTGATCCTGTCCAGCTGGTTCAGGTAACTGGGGGGGGGGGACACAGGAGGGAACGTGACCCACTACTGAGGGGCTGCCCATGTCCCACCCTTCCCCTGATGGCTTTTTGGGGGTGTTTGGGGGGTTGAGCTCTGCCAAATGCCAGGACTCCAAGGCAGGACTGTCCCTAGAGGGGCTGGGGGACTGCGGGGACATTGGGGGGGGGGGGGCAATGGTGCGGGGCTGCAGCCCGCTAGCACCAATGGGATGGAGGATGTCACTGGTGGGATGGAGGGTGCCACTGGTGGGATGGAGGATGGTCCCAATGGGATGGAGGGTGCCACTGGTGGGATGGAGGATGGTCCCAATGGGATTGAGGATGTCACTGGTGGGACGGAGGGTCCCAATGGGATGGAGGGTGGCCCCAGTGGGATGGAGAATGGTCCCAGTGGATGGAGGATGGTCTTGGTGGGATGGGGGATGGCCCTGGTGGGATGTTGGATGGACCAATCGGACCGGGACCTAACAGATGGAGAATGGTCCTGGTGGCATGGAGGATATCACTGGTGGGATAGAGAATGGCCCCAGTGGGCTCGAGGATGATCCCAGTGGGTTGGAGGTTGTCACTGGTGGGATGGAGGTTGTCACTGGTGGGATGGAGAGTGGTGGCCCCAGGTTATTCCCAAGTTCAGGGAGGGGATCGATTTAGCCAGGCTGGGTGGGAAATCCCAATGAGCAGCCGGGGGGGGGGGGGGAGTGGTGGTGGGTTTCCCCAGGGAGGTCCCTGTTTTCCCCCCCCCGGGGCTGGTGACCCCCACTCACTACGCGGCCGAATCGTTGAGCTGGTACTCGGCGGCTCGGTCGAAGCAAGCCTGCACCCCCCCGTCCTTCCACAGCTTCTTGATGCAGTCCACCAGCTCGGGGGGCATGGTGCCCTCCTCGATGGAGTCCGCCAGGTTGAAGAGCTGCCGCCCATCGTCCTGCAAGAAGGACCCTTCGCCACCGTGTCGTCCCCCCACCTCAAAACACCCCCAGGGCTCTGGGCAGGGGGCACCATGGGACTGTTAGGGACCCCGGCTCCGGGGGGGTTCCCGGCCCCTCGGTTGTCACTGTGGGTTCAGGGGCGGGAGGGGGGGGACACAACACGGGGATGGGGACGACCGCCCCGACTGACCGCGCGGGAGGACTCGGCGTAGTCGATGCCCAGCGTGGACATGGCGCGGATGATGGCCAGGATGGACTGGAGGATGTTGCCGTAGATGATGGCCTTGAACTCCATGCACTCCTCCGGCGTGTACCCATCCTGGTGGATAATCCTTGGGGAGGGGGGACCGGACACACACACACACGGGGGACACGGTGGCTTCAGCCCCAGGCTCCGGCACTCCCTCCCTCCCTCCCTCCCAGCGTCACCCCATCCTGGGAACCGGCAAGGTGCCACCACCAGCGTGACATGGCGGGGCGTCCTGTCACCCCCCAGTGCCGCAACTGGGGCTTGTCCCAAGGGGGTGGGTTCATCCTGGTGACACCCCCCCCCCCTAAAAGTCTGGGTGCCCGGTACTCACTTCATCTGCTTGACGATGGTGCTCTTGCCCGACTCTCCAGCCCCTGGAAAAGGGACACACACACACACACACACACACCCCCCCTTAGTTCTGGCCAGGGTGGGACAGACCCCCCCCCCAAGGCCTGATGCCACCATGATGGGCACCACGCGGGGGGACCCTCCTTCCTCCACTCCAGTCACCCAGCCTGGCCTCCTCCCACCACTGCCATCGTCACCCACTGCCCAACCGCAGCTCGGGGACCCCCCAGGGGTGGTGGGGACCCTCAGGGGCTGCCGGTCCCCAGGGGTCCCAGCGCCCCCCACCCGCCACGGGCACCGGCGGCAATGGCTTCGGTGCCGTAAGCGGCTTAGGGTGCAGGAAGCTGCTTAGAATTAGGGTGCTAATCGCCTTGACCCCCGGCCCCCCCACCTGGATAAGCCCCCGCTGCCGGTCCCTGCCCCGCGGGGTCCTGGCGCTTCCCCGTGGGGTCACCCCACTGCCCCAGTGGGGGGCAGGGGCGGGGGGGGGGTGTCTCTTGAGGGACTGTCCCCTCCCGTCCTGTGCCCAGCGGTAGGGTTTGGGGGTGCTGGTGGCAGGAGCTCCCCAGCGTCTCATTGACCCCCCCCTCAACCTGGCCCAGATGGGAACCGGTGTCCTGGTCCCTTCCTTGTCCCCACACTGTCCCCACGTCTGGTCGCCACCAAGAGCCAATGCCACCGCCGGCTCTTCCCAGGGACAGCCCTGGGGGACACCCAGTTGGTTGGGACAATCTCAACTCGCTAACGGCAACTCGTTTGCTAATGAGGGCTAACGAGCTGCGGGGAAGGGGCTCTCCTGGGGGTGAAGAAAGGTGGAGCTGGTGGGACTGGGGGGGCTTCCTGTCCCCGTCATCATCCCTGTCCCCGTCATCGTCCTGGTCCCCGTCCCTGTCCCCATCCCTGTCCCCATCCCCATCCCCATCCCTGTCCCCATCCCCATTCCCGTCCCCTCTCCCTGGTTGCTTTTGCCCCCTGCCCGCCCCCACCAGCTGCACCCCCCCCCGGCACCCACGATGTCCCCGATGCCCTGTGGGGACCGGGGGCCACCTCCCTCACCCTCCCTGGGGACACCCCTCATCCTTCCTTACCAAGCAAGAGCAACTTGACCGTCTTGGCCTCCTTATCCGCGTCCTCCTGGAGCTTCTTCTCCAGCTCCTTGGACCTTTTGGCCATCTCCTTGTCTTCGGCGCTGGCCCCGCTCCCCATGGCCTCGTCTTCCTCCTCCTCCTCCTCCTCTAACGCCTCGAGCTCCTCTAGGTCCCCGGGCTCTTCCAGCTCTCCGGGGGGAACGGCGCGCGCACCCCGGGGGCGGGCGGTGGGCGATAGAAAGGGGAAAAAAAGAGGAGCCCCGAAAGGCCGAGCCGGGAACCCCGATTTCGGGGAGGACGGGGGTGGTGGTGGTGGTGGGGGGGGGTGTGGGGGTGTGTGCCCCCACGGCAGGCGAAGAGCTCGGTGGGTTGCTCGCGGGCCGGCTGCCCCCCGCTCTCTCCCTTAATTCCCCATGGATAACCTGGTTTTTTTTGGAACGTGGGATTTGGGGACTTTTTATCTCGCCATGTGACCCAGGAAATCCAATTAGCCCAAGATGGCAAAGATTAGGGCTTCGGGGGGGGGGGGGGGGGGGGGAAGGAGTGGGGGGGGCGGGATGGGAGGGGGGGGTGTATAAAATAAATAAATAAATAAATAAATAAAAATAAAAATAAAAATAAAAATAGAGGGAGCATCTCGGGGAGGTGGGCACAGGGTTTTATGTAAGGGGGCAGCTGGATGTCACCCCCCCCCCCCCCCAGGGACACCCCGCGTCCCCTGGGATGGCACAGGGGGGAGCAGGGGTTTGGGGCATCCCAGTGTCCGGGGGGTTGTGTGTCCGTGTGTGTGTCCCCCCCCCTCGCCCCCCCCCCGCCTCATGTGGCGCTGGGGATGGGGTCAGCCCCCTGCTCGTGTGTCCATATCCCCCCCCCCCCCCCCCCCGCCATGAGCTGCGGGGTCCCCGGGTGCTGCGGGGGCGGTTGGGGGGGACATCGGTGGTGGCGGGAGGAATTTGTTGTTGGGGGGGGGGGGGGACATCGGCGCTGGGGGATTCCTCCCGAGGGGGAAAGGGAGTTAATTACCCCGGGGTGGGTAACGAGCCCCCCTAATCCTGCCCTGCTGGGTGCCGCCCCTCGCCCTCCCGCTGCCTAAGCTCTTTAATGGGATCCAGTGCTCAGCCTTCCTCCTCCTCCTCCTCCTCCTCTTACCCCCCCCCCCTGCTCAGCACCCCCCTCCCCAGCCCTCTTCCTCCCCCCCCTCCCCACCCCAGCAAGACTCCAGGGTCCATCCCCCCCCCCCCCACCCCCGGGGGGGGAGGTCAGGTGGGTGCCCCCACCCTGTCCTGCTGGAAGTGATTTTGGGTGCGGGGGTGACACTGGGGGGGGGGGACCTGACACCCCAATCCTGTGGGTCGTCGTCCCCCCCCCCAAAGGTGCCACCCGTCGCGGGCATTTGGGTTTAAGGTCCCCTAAATCCCTGCACCCCACAGGGTCACTGGGGTCCCCTTACTGGTGTCCCTGTAGCCCACCTGCCATGTGTGTGTCCCCCCCCCCCCCCGCCACAAGATCCGCCCCCCCCCCCCCCCCCGCCATCCCTGCCAGCCACGGTGGCATGGGGACAGTTTGTCCCCACTGTCCCTGCGGACACAAAGCCCCTTCTGAGCCTCTAATGAACTTGGCGCTAATGAAGGGGGTCCAATTAAAATACCAACTCCCCCCCCGCCCCCTCCCCTCGGTGTCACCGAGAGGGGTGTCACAGCGCTGGGGAGGGGACATGGCTCTCGCCCAGAGCTCAGGCTGGGGGTCCCCACTGTCCCCCCCCCCTCCCCAATGACTGTTGTGACACCACCCCCACCACCCCCCCCAGCCTGGCACAGAGGTGGCCCTGAGGGGTGTTGTCACCTCTCTGTCCCCTTTCCCATCGCATGGGACAGCGGGGATGGGATGGGGGGGACGGGGGGGGGACGGGGGGGGGGGCACGACAGGCCCAGGCGGGTGGCATTCCCTCCGCTCCGGCAGCGGCTAAAAATACCCCCCCAGCTCGGATGCCGGGATTAGGGGACGCAGCCGGGAGCTCGGAGGGGACACAACCGTCCGTCCCCCCCCAAACCGTCCCTGTCCTCCCGGGGGGCCACCAGAGCAGGTAGGGACACCCCGGGATCGGGGGGGGGGGACGGACAACACACAAGGATGTGACACCTCCCCCCCCCCCCAGCACCCCAACAGCTGGGACCTCCTTCTGGGTCCCCTGTATGACGGGGGAAGATGGGGTTTGGGGGGGGGCTGGGGGGGGGGGGTCAGGCCCTGTCCTGTAACCCTTTGGGGACATGGGGGCTGAGGGCCCCCCCCCCACCTTTGCAGGGTCTGGGGGGGGGGGGGGGGCTGGAGGAGGAGGAGTCCTCTTTTTGGGGTGCGGTACCCCATCTGCGGGGGGGATGCTCATCTTGGAGGGGGCGATGCCCCGTTTTGGGGGGTACCTGTGGGTTTTTTTCCGGGGGGGGGGGTACAATGTCTAAGTGCAGGGGGGGTGATGGGCTGTGTCGGGGGGGACAGTGCCCACCCTGGGGACAAGGATGCCCGGCGGGGGGGGTGCAGAGCCCAGTCGGGGGGTGAGGTACCCCAGCTCTGATGGGGATGATGCCCACCTCAAGGGGGGGGGGGGGGCACACTGTGTTGGAGGGCAACTCCTGTTTTTTGGGGGGGTACTTTGTCTTGGGGGGCAACGCCTGTCTTTGCGGGGGTAATACCCATCTCAGGGGGGGGCACTCTCTCTTGGGGGGGCAATATCTGTCTTGGGGACACAATGCCTGTCTTGGGGGTGGGCACCCTGTCTTGGGGGGGCAATATCTATCTTGGGGGGGGTAATACCCATCTCGGAGGGGTGACACCCTCTCTTGGGGGGGCAATGCCTGTCTTGGGGGTGGGCACCATCTCTTGGGGGGGACACAATGCCCATCTCAGGGGGGTGACACCCTGTCTTGGGGGGGCAATATCTGTCTTGGGGGGGGCAATACCCACCTCGGAGGGGTGACACCCTCTCTTGGGGGCGCAATATCTGTCTTGGGGGGGGCAATACCCATCTCGGAGGGGTGACACCCTCTCTTGGGGGGGCAATGCCTGTCTTGGGGGTGGGCACCATCTCTTGAGGGGGACACAATGCCCATCTCAGGGGGGTGACACCCTGTCTTGGGGGGGGCGACACCCTGTCTTGGGGGGGCAATATCTGTCTTGGGGACACAATGCCTGTCTTGGGGGGGGTGACACCCTGTCTTGGGGGGGCAATATCTGTCTTGGGGACACAATGCCTGTCTTGGGGGGGGCGACACCCTGTCTTGGGGGGGCAATATCTGTCTTGGGGACACAATGCCTGTCTTGGGGGGGGGGGGCACCCTGTCTTGGGGGGGCAATACCTGTCTTGGGGACACAATGCCTGTCTTGGGGGGGGCACAACGCCCATCTCGGGGAGGGGTGGGGGTGCCACCCTGCTATTGGCGGCGCCGCTACCATTTTGGGGGGGTCCAACACCACCTCTCGGTGGGATATACCCCCTCTTGGGGGGGGGGGGGAATGACTGCCACGGCGGGGGGGCGGCTATAGCAGTGGTGGTGGCGGCGGGGGGGAGCTCAGCACCGCATCCCCGACTCGCCCGACACCAGTCTCGGGGCGAGCTCCGCGACAGGGCCGGTTGCCCCGACAACCTTCCTCCTTCCTCCTCCCTCCTCCCTCCTCCTCCTCGCCCACATCCTCCTCCCGCCCCATCCTCTTCCTCGGCCCGGCTTCCGGCCGGGTTCCGCCGGGGACTTTGGTCCAGCCCCGGGTTTCCTGCATCAATCATCAACCAGGGGAGGGAGCGGCAGCCATCGCTCGGCCCTGCCGCCCTGCTGCCGTAAGAGTCCCCCCCCCCACTCCCCTCCGCCCCCCCCCCCCCCCCCAACACCCCCACCACCCCCCCGGGGGCCCCCCCCCCCGCCACCACCGCCACCGCCACCATCCTCAACCCCGCCATCGCCACATCGCCATCGTCACCACCGTCAAGCCCCCCCCCCCCACGCCATCGCCAGCGTGTCCGTCGTGTCCGTCCCGTCCCGTCCCCCCGTCCCCCCGTCCCCCCCCCCGGCCATCGTCACCGCCACCAACCCCGCCACCGCCGCCCCCAGGAATCGCCATGTCCTCGGCCGCCCCGGCCAAGTACCCCTTCAAGAAGCGGGGCAGCCTGCAGGCCCCCAGCCCCGCAGGTGAGACACCCCCCCCCCCCGTTTCCTCGACACCCCCCCCCCGCCCTCCACCCCCCCCTCGGGTCACCAGCCCCACGGCTGGGGCTGACACCCACCCACCCACCACCCCCCCCCCCAGGCCACTGGCTACGCCAAGCCTGGAGGGGGGGGGGGGGGGGCTGGTGTGGGTGTTATGGGGGGGGCTGTCTATGGTTTGGGGGGGGGGGAGGTGTTGAGTTGCTGTTTGGGGGGGGGGGGGTGCCCATCACCGTGGCGTCGGGGCTGCTCATTGGGCCCTCCCACCGCCGGGGTGTCAGCGGTGTTGGGGTGTCCCGTGTGTGTGTGTGTGGCATCGCGGGGGGGCTCTGCGGCGGGGGGGGGGGGGGGACGACGACACGCTGGGGGTGCAGGGTGGTGGGACCCCCACGGGGTGGGGGTGTCGGGGTGCTGGTGTTGGGAGGGGGGGGGGGTGTTTCATGTGTGGTCTCCCCCACGGTTGGGGGTCCCCCACTGGGTTCCCCGGGGGGGGTGTGTGTGTGTGTGTCTGGTGACAGTAGTGGCACGGGGTGGCACCTTGCGGGTGTCACCCGGCTCCTCTTGGGGGGGGGGGGGGGGGCTGTCAGCCGAGGGTGGTGGGCACATCCCGGTGGCACAGGACACCCCGAGTGTCACCGTGCCCTGGGTGACGCATCCCGGGTGACGCCGGTGCCATCCCTGCCCCTTGGGTGCCACCAGCTGCCACCGCGGTACAGGTACCTCCGCGGGGGGGGGGGGGAGGGGGGGGGAAACTGAGGCAGGGGAGGGGGGCGGCTCTGGCTGAAACGCTCTCGCACACGCGTGTGCACGGGGGGAGCTGGGGGGTGAACCCCCCCCCCCCCCCGCCCAAGTCGTGCCTCAGTTTCCCCACCCCGGACCTCAGCAATGGGGGGGGGGGGGGGGGCAGCTCCCCAGTCCCCCCATTCTGGTTTGGGTGGTGGTGGGAGGATGCGCTATGGGAGGCAAATGGGGGGGGGGTGTGGGGGGGTGTCTCGTGGGGAGGGGGGGGCAGGACGGCTGGGTTCACCCCCCCAAGCTTTGCTGGGTGGGAGGGGGGGGGGTTCATACTGGTGGCCCCAGTTTAACCAGTGGGGCCCGATTTCCAGTGCCCCCCCCCCGCAGCCGGGTCTATGGCAGGGTTTGGCGATGAGGGTGGTGGGTGCAAGGGGGGGGGAGCAGAGAAGGGTGCTGGCCCCGGGGGGGGGGGTTCCCTGACGCCGAGGAGGGGGTGCTGGGGGGGTCCAGGTCAGGCTCTCCCCCCCCAACTTCTCGTTGCCCCACGTTGCTGGCGCAGCCTCCCTGTGCTCCGTGGGCCGGGCGGGTGGGGGGGGGGAAACGGGCAGCACCCCCCCAGCCCGGTGGCCCCAGCGCAGGTAGGAGCCGGGGTTGCTCCTGGGGGGGGGGGGGAACGGGACGCACGAATCGGGGCAATGGGGGTTGTTTTCTGGGGGAGGGGGGCCGTTGCCTCCCATTCTTCCCAGTTTGGGGATGCCCCCCCCCTCCCCTGCCGTGGTGATGCCTTTCGCTATGGATTTGGGGGGGGGCAGGAGGATGGATGGGGCTGGGGGGGGGCAGCGCTGGCATTGCGGGGGAGGCAGACAGTGGAACGGGGGGGGGTTGGATAGAGGAGTCTGATGGGGGGGACCCCAGCGTCCTGCCCTCCCTATGCTGGGGGGGGGGGTGTCCTGCCCCCCATCCCTGATCCCCTCATTCACTAACACTGCTGGCTCATTACCACCACCCCCCCCACACCCCCCCCCCCGATAGGGCCAGCAGCCCCCCATAGTGCTTGGGGGGGGGCGGGGGGGGGGCGCAGAGAGGGGGGGTGTTCCCTCCTACCCTTGAGCTGCCTCAGTTTCCCCATCCCCACTCCGGGGACCAGCATCCCAGTTCCATGAGGGGG
The DNA here is from genome assembly GCF_964106895.1 of Numenius arquata. Taxonomy (NCBI): domain Eukaryota; kingdom Metazoa; phylum Chordata; class Aves; order Charadriiformes; family Scolopacidae; genus Numenius; species Numenius arquata. The sequence continues at coordinate 5,746,682 of NC_133599.1, read as the reverse complement.
GTGCGGAGGGGGTGATTAACCCCTCCCTGCTCGGGAGGGGGGGTTTGGGACCCCCCCCCCCAAAGCCTCACGCTGTGCCGGTGTCCGCAGAGCTGCGGGCTGGGCTGGGGTCCCGGCCCCTGCAGTCGGCGCGTTCCCTCCCCGGGACCCCCCATTGCCTGAAACATTTCCCCGTCGACCTGCGAACCTCCATGGACGGCAAATACAAGGAGATCGCGGAGGTGGGTTCCATGCACCGAGTTTGCCAGGTCTCAGGGGTGTAACACCCCGGGTTGGGGGTGTGTGTGTGTGTGTGTGTGTATGTGTCTGTGGGGGTGTCTCACCTCCATCCATCCCCTTCCCACCCACCACCCCAAACCCTCCCTCCTCCCTCCCAGCCCTTCCAGCTCAGCTGGTGGAGGAGGGGTGGGGTGGGGGGGCGGGCGCTCCCTTCCTTCTCCTGCCCTGCGGGCTGAGACCGGGCACAGCTCGTGACAGGGATGCCCCCGGGTGGCAGGAGCTGTTCTGCCGCTCGCTGGCCGAGAGCGAGATGCGGACGGCGCCCTACGAGTTCCCGGAGGAGAGCCCCATCGAGCAGCTGGAGGAGAGACGGCAGCGCCTGGAGCGTCAGATCAGCCAGGATGTCAAGTAAGCCCCGGGGGGGGTGGGTGAGGGGGGGGACACGTTTGGGGGGTGTGTGTGTGTGTGTGTGTGTGTCTTCTCTTCCCCCCCCCCCCAAACCATGGGGACAAGCCACCACCACCCCTGGGGGGGGGCTGTCGGTCCTCTGTGCCCGCTCTGTGTCCTCTCTCCCGTGGGTGTTGCGCTTGGTGTCCCCCCCCCTTTTTTTTTTGTTTTTGGTTTTTTTTTGTCAATTTAATTGGTTTTCTTTTTTTTTTTTTTTCTGTGTGATTTCGGGTTTTTTTTGGTCGTTTTTGGCATTAACGGGGTGTTTTCTCTCCCCTCTCCCCGGCTCCCCCCCCCACCCCGGTCGTGTGTGTCCCCCCCCCCCCGCCCTTTTTCGCTGCCTGCTTGTCCCCAGACTCGAGCCCGACATTTTGCTCAGAGCCAAACAGGACTTCTTGAAAATTGACAGTGCCGCGGACTTACAGTGAGTGTCCGGCTCGGTGACACCGGCCGGGGACACCGGGGGGGTGGGGGGGGGCATTATTGGGGACCCCCCCCGGCCCTGCTCTGACCCGACCTTTCCCCTAAGCGCAGACCCAAAATGTCCCCGCCCGGCTGCTCTCGCTGGCACTGAAGGGGTTAACACCCCCAGGTTGGGAGGATTTGGGGGGGATTTGAGGGAGCTGGGGGGGTGTCCCCAGTCCTGCTGGTGGCACAGGACCCCGTCCTGGCCCTGTCACTGGGGTGCGATTCTGCGTGTCCCCCTCCCTCCTGTCTCCGCTTGGGAGTTGTCTCTGTCACGAGTTATTTCGTTCTCTGTTCCCCCCCCTGTCCCCCTCCAACTTTTCGTTGTGCTCGTGTGGGGCTGGGGGATGTGTCTGGGGTGGGGGGGACAAAACGCCACCGCCCATGGGGACGTGGGTGGCACCCAGCTGCCCAAAGCTGGTGGTGGCATCCTTGGGGACAACGTCACCCTCCTTGGGGACAACATCACCCTCCTTGGGGACAAGGCAGTCCCTGGGGTGCTGGTGCTGTTGCTCCCGGAAAGGGGGGGACACGGGGACACAGGGGTGGGGACAGACTGTGTCACCAGCCACCGTCTGCACCCACAGACTCTTCAAGGAGCAGAGCGAGGACCTGGTGGACCATGTCCCCAAGGAGCGGGAGGCGCTGCTGGAGCGGGAGTTCCAGCGGGTCACCATCTCCGGGGAGGAGAAATGCGGGGTGAGCCTCCCCCCGACCCACCACCCGCCAAGACGGGGTGAAGGTCTTCAGGGTGTCAACCTCCACCTTGGCGTTGGTTTCTTTTGGTGTCCTCCAACCCCAGGTGCCCTTCACGGACCTTCTGGATGCGGCCAAGAGCGTGGTGAAGGCCTTGTTCCTACGGGAGAAGTACATGGGGTTGTCCATGCAGAGCTTCTGCAAAACGACCGCCCGGTACCTCCAGGACCTCTCCGAGAAGCCCCTGGAGACCCGTGGCTACGAGGAGGTGCCCGAGACCCCCGTGGCTGCTGGTGAGCACATGGTGGTGGGGTCTTCACGTTGGGATGAAGTGTTGGGAGGTGCTTTGGGGGAACCATGAGATGACGCGTGTCTCCTTGGGTGTCTCCTGGCCGCAGATGCCCCCGTGCATCCCCCCTTCGCGGAGCAGCACCCCTACGAGACATGTGACCCCCAGACCATGCCTGCGGACCTGGGCTTCGGGCTGAAGATGGTGGACGGGGTGGTGCACGTCTACACCAAGCAGGACCTCACCGACAAGTGAGGCGTGAGGCACGGGGGGCTCACTGGTGTGATGAGTTTGCCGAGGGGGCTGCGATGGGTGGCGTGGGACATGGGGGGAGCCCACTGGGCCGTGTCCCCACCTGTGACCCACCGCTGTCCCCCCACCAGGAGCACGGAGCTGGACCTGCCCTACCCTGACCTGCAGGAGTTCATCGCCGACATGAATTTCCTCATGGCTTTGATCATCAATGGGCCCATGTAAGGAGAAGGGTCTCACCAATGGGGGTGTCTTGGGGGGGATGGAACCTTGGGGACAGCACCAGAGGACATGGTGGTGGCTATGACACATGGTACCTGTGCAGCTCCCATGTCCACGTGTCCATCTTTGCTTATGGTCACCGTGCATGGGGAGGGGGGGTCCAAGAGAGCTATGTGCCCTCATCCTGGTGGGCATCAGCCTCACGGGGCTGGATGTTCTCCCTCCTCTCCCCCAAACTGATGTCCCCTTCCCCACCTCGGGCAGCAAATCCTTCTGCTACCGCCGGCTGCAGTACCTGAGCTCCAAGTTCCAGATGCACGTGCTGCTCAATGAGATGAAGGAGCTGGCGGCCCAGAAGAAGGTGCCCCACCGTGACTTCTACAACATCCGCAAGGTACCCACCAGCTCATGGTGGAGGGGTCATGGCTTGACCGAGGGGGCGCTCGAAGGGTCTTAGGGCTGAACATCACCCTCTGGCCATGCAGGTGGACACCCACATCCACGCCTCTTCCTGCATGAACCAGAAGCATCTCCTGCGCTTCATCAAGCGGGCCATGAAGAAGCACCTGGATGAAATTGTCCACGTGGAGAAGGGCAAGGAGCAGACGCTCAAGGAGGTCTTCGAGACCATGAACCTCACCGCCTATGACCTGAGCGTGGACACGCTGGATGTCCACGCAGTAAGAGGGACACCCCCTCAAATCCTGGAGATGAGCAGGGCCCCCAGCCCATCCCTGCTTGGGGTGGGGGATCTTCTCCAGGGGTTGTCCCAGGGCGGGGTGGGGGGATGCTGGGGGCTCTGGTTAGGGATGTTCTGGTGACTCTGGGGTGACAAGTGGTCTCAGCTCACCTCTATGTCCTCCTCCCAGGACCGCAACACCTTCCACCGCTTCGACAAGTTCAACGCCAAGTACAACCCCATCGGTGAGTCCATCCTGAGGGAGATCTTCATCAAGACGGACAACCGTGTCTCGGGGAAGTACTTTGCCCACATCATCAAGGTGAGCGACCCTGATGAGTGACCCTCCACATCTCCCTCCCTCTGATGCCCATGGTGGCATCCCCCCTTCCCGGAGGCTGTGGGGTGACACTTTCCCATCCCTGACAGGAGGTGATGTCCGACCTGGAGGAGAGCAAGTACCAGAACGCCGAGCTGCGGCTCTCCATCTATGGCCGCTCCCGGGACGAGTGGGACAAGCTGGCCCGCTGGGCCGTCAACCACCGTGTCCACTCCAACAACGTCCGCTGGCTCGTGCAGGTGCCCCGGCTCTTGTGAGTAAAGGGGTGGGGGGCAGATACCCTCAACTGGGGCCATCACCTGGGTGGGGAGACCAAGGACACCCTGACCGATGGTTGGGGTGGGGTGGGATGGGCCCATCCCATCTCTGAGCGAGGTCCGTCCCCCTGCAGTGATGTCTACCGGACGAAGAAGCAGTTGGCCAACTTCCAGGAGATGCTGGAGAACATCTTCCTGCCCCTCTACGAGGCCACCATCCACCCTGCCCAACACCCCGAGCTGCACCTCTTCCTGGAGCACGTGAGCACCACGGCGGGGACACACACACACACACCACTGACACCCGTAACCCCCCAGCCTGGACCCAGCTTGAGGGCTGGAGCAGATCTGCTGGAGGGGTGACCATCCCACCCTGGGGTTGTCTCCCTGGCAGGTGGATGGCTTCGACAGCGTGGATGATGAATCCAAACCAGAGCATCACATCTTCAACCTGGACAGCCCCTTGCCGGGCAACTGGGTGGAGGAGGACAACCCACCCTACTCCTACTACCTGTACTACATGTACGCCAACATGACGGTGCTCAACCACCTTCGAAGGTAAGGACACCTCGGGGTCCCCTGGCACCTCTGTCCATCCTGGGGGGGTGTGGGGTGGTGGTATCAGATGGTGACGGTGAGCCCCACGTTGCAGGAAGAGAGGGTTCCACACCTTCGTCCTGCGCCCTCACTGCGGGGAGGCCGGTCCCATCCACCACCTCGTCTCGGGCTTCATGGTCTCGGAGAACATCTCCCATGGCTTGCTGCTCCGCAAGGTGAGCGGGGATGGGGGTGCCCTTGGGGGCTGGGTGCGCGGTTGGGGACACCCCCTCACCCCGTTGTGTGTGTGTGTGTCCTCCCCCCTCCCCAGGCCCCCGTCCTGCAGTACCTCTACTACCTGGCGCAGATCGGCATCGCCATGTCCCCGTTGAGCAACAACAGCCTCTTCCTCAGCTACCACCGCAACCCCCTGCCCGAGTACCTCTCACGGGGCCTCATGGTCTCCCTCTCCACCGACGACCCCCTCCAATTCCACTTCACCAAGGTGAGGGGGTGGGGAGGGGGGTATCACGGGTCACCAACCCCCTCAAAAATGGCTACGGGGTGGCCACCAGCCGAGTCATGGTGATGGGACAGAGTAGGTGGTGGCCAGGAGCCAAGGCAATGACGGGCTCCAGAGGATGCTTGATGGTCCAGAGAGAGTGGGAGAAGCTGGGAACTCCCATCCTCTCTTGGGGGGGGGTGGCCCAGGGGTGGGTGCTGAGGCTGTGTACCCCCCCTCTCCCCCCCCAGGAGCCGCTGATGGAGGAGTACAGCATCGCCACCCAGGTCTGGAAGCTGAGCTCCTGTGACATGTGCGAGCTGGCCCGCAACAGCGTCCTCATGAGCGGCTTCTCCCACAAGGTGACAACTTCTCCACAAGGTCCCCCATTCCCACCGGGACTGCCCCCGCCCCCCCCTTAAAAAAAAAACCCACCCAGCAACGGGGTGCTGGCAGCACCCCTGGGGTGCAAACCGGCCGTGGGACCCATCTCCACGCTCTTTCTCCCCAGGTGAAGAGCTACTGGTTGGGTCCCCACTACCTGAAGGAGGGGCCGGAGGGCAATGACATCCGTCGGACCAATGTCCCCGACATCCGCGTCAGCTACCGCTTCGAGACGCTGTGCCAGGAGCTGACCCTCATCACGCAGGCGGTGCAGAGCGAGGAGCTGGAGACCATCCAGGAGGAGGACGCCCTCACCATCACCTCCAACCTGCTCACCCACTGACACCACCACCACCCCCCCTCCTCCTTCCCCCCCCCCAGCTCTCTCTCTCTCTCTCTCACCCCAAGCTCTCGTCCCCAGCTCCCGCGGGGTCACCCCTCTGTCACCCCCTTCCCCGCATCCCTCCAGGGCTTCGCCGCCGTCCCCCCGTCCCCCCCTGCCTCCTGCTACCTCCCGCCCTGGGAAGGGGACGCTCCCCCGCTGCTGTCCCCAGCGCCCCACCAGTGCCACCGGTGGGGGGGGTCAGGGTTCGCTGGGTTCTCTCCGTTTTCTTGTATTTTTGGGGGGGTTGTTTTTGTCTTTTTAATTTTTGTTGTTGTTGTTGTTGTTTTCTCTTTTTTAAAACTGGTGTCTCCTGGCTGGGTTGGTCCCTTCTGGCCTTGGTGGCACAAGGACGAGGCTACAGGAGGTGACGTGGATGCGGGGATGGGGGGGGGGGGGTGTCCTGGCTTCACCTTCGGGGCTCGGGATGCGGTGACAGGTTGGGGGACATCGGTGCCGGGTGTGGGGACATTGCGGTGGGGACACGACCCGGCTCCTGACGCTTTTTAATTGCCTGCCCCTCTCTCCGTCTGCTTTCTCGCCCCACGGGGACATGGGGACAAGCCGGGCAGCACCCCGGGGGACACAACCCGGGGGGGGGGGGCTTTCCGCACCCCCAGGCTCCTCACACCCTCCCAGGGGGCTGCCACGTCGGTGGGGACCCGGTGGTCCTGGGGACACCGCAGGGGACGGTGCCTGATGGAGGATGCTCCATCCTCTTCCCCACCTCCGGGAGGAAGGTGAAGGGGACGTGGTGACACGTGTCCCTTGTCCCCCACGCTCCCAGGAGCTGTTTGTAGCCGGGATCGGGCCGGATGGGGGCTTATCCCTTCCCGGTGGGGCATCACCCCGTCCCCACGTCCCCCCAAAACCCTGGTCCTGTCCCCGACTGTGGTCCGGAGCCGGTGGCCAACGTTCCCGGGAAAAGGTCATGGCAACGATGAAAAAAAAAAAAACCAAAAAAAAAAGGAAAAAAAAAGGAAAAAAAGAACCATCCAAGCATGAAAAATAAAGTATTTAAGTAAAATACTTACATTTAAGTGTGATGGGGGGGGGGCGGGGGGGGGGGGGAAGGGAGGGAGGGTATCATGGCCCCAGAGGGAAACTGAGGCAGCAAGAGGGTGGCCCCATAGATCTCTGCTATGGTATAGGGTGGTGTGTGTTCCCCCCCCCCCGCTATGGCTGGGCTTTGGGGATGGTGGTGGTGGGGGGGTCCCCAAAGTGATGAGGATGCTCATGGGGGGGGTCCCCAAAGTGATGGAGGTGCTGGGGGCCAGATCCTGAGTGGTGGGTGGGCCCACAGATCGCTGCTGTGGCGTAGGGTGGTCCCCCCCATGGCTTGGCTTTGGGGATGGGGGGGGTCCCCAAAGTGATGAGGGTGCTCATGGAGGGGTGTCCCCAAAGTGATGGAGGTGCCAATGAGGGGTCCCCAAAGTGATGGGGGTACCCAGGGCTGGTTCCTGAGCGGTGGGTGTCTCCATAGATTGTTGCTGTGGCAGAGGGTGGTCCCCCCCATGGCTTGGCTTTGGGGATGGGGGGGGGTCCCCAGAGTTCTGGGGGTGCTCATGGGGGTTCCCCAGAGTTCTGGGGGTGCTCATGGGGGCCCAATCCTGAACGGCGGGTGGCAGCCCCAGCGCTGGCCCCACGGCTGGCGGGACGCCCTGGCACCCTGCCTGCACCCAGTCACGGGAGCAGGGAGGGGAAAAGGGAGGGTGCTGGGCGGGGGGGGGGGACACGGCCCTCTCCCTCCCTCCCTCCCTGTCCCCGGCCGTGTCCCCTCAGAGCCGGAGCTGGGTGCCACCATGGTGGTCACGTTGGGGTACTGGGACATCCGTGGGGTGAGTTGGGGGGGGGGGAAGAGGTGGAGGGGTGGCAATGACTTTGCTGGGGAGGGAGCTGTGGGGCGGGGGGGGCGGTCCCGGGGTGGTGGGGGGGGTCCTGGGGAGTGCAGGGGGGTGCTGGTGGGTGCTGAAGGTGGCTGCTGTGTCCCCCCCCCAGCTGGCCCATGCCATCCGCCTGCTGCTGGAGTACACGGAGACCCCCTATCAGGAGAGGCAGTATCACCCCGGTCCAGGTGAGGGGGGCAAGCTGGGTGTCGTGTCCCCCCCCCCGCCATGTTTGTCACCACCCCCCCACACCCCATCCCGTCCCCTGGGACCTTCCTGCTGCGTCCAGAAAGCGCTGGGGGGAGCAGAAACTCCCCATTTCGCAGGGCAGAAGAACAGCGTGTCCTCCTGCCCTCCCCCCCCCCCCCCCCCCCCGCCCCATCCTCCTCCTGCCAAGTCTGGGGGGGGCAACTCTGTTTCTCCCCCCCCGCCACGGACCTTTGTCCCCACTCAATGTTCACCTTATCTGCCCAGGGAGGCTGCCCAGGGTTCGGGGGGGGGAACTCCCCCCCCCACTGCGCTTTCCACACCCCCCCATGAATTTGCAGTGGGTGCAATGAGCTGGGATGGGGGGGTTTGGGGGAGAGACACCCCCCCCCCTCAAATCGCTTTGCTCCCCCCTGCCCCCCCCCCCCCCCCCCCCAGCTCCTGCCTTTGATCCGAGTGACTGGACCAACGAGAAAGAGAAACTGGGCCTTGACTTCCCCAACGTAGGTGATGGGAAATGGGGGGGGGGGGCAGTGGGGAGGGACTGGGGGGGCACTGGGGCTGACAGCCCCACCCCATGGCATCTTCCTTGCCCCCCCCCCCCCAGCTCCCCTACCTCATCGACGGCCCTGTGAAGCTGACGCAGAGCAACGCCATCCTGCGCTACATCGCCCGCAAGCACAAGATGTGTGAGTGACAGGGGGGGGCCATGTGCTTGATTACCCCCCCCTTAGGTCCCTCAGGCTGCATGGGGGGGGGGTCCCCCTTAGCCCGGGGGGGTGCACAGGTCCTCCCTTCAGCTCTCCCCATCTCTGCATTGGGGTGCCCCAGTCCTGAGAAGGGCATGGCCCCCCCCCTCGCTGGGACCCCTCGGTCTGCATGGGGGGGGGGGGGGTGTGTGTCTTCTTGTTGGGAAGGGAGGGCATGGGGCCTCTGTTGCACACCCCCCCCCCCCCCCAAAGCTCTATGTGATCCCCTTTATCCTGGGGGGGGGGGGGCGTGAGCCATCCCTTGCACCCCCCTAGTATACATGGAGGTCCCCCTGGTTTTGGGGAGCAGGGGTCTTCCGGTCTGCATTGGGACCCCCTTATCCGGGGGGGTGTCCCTGAGGCCGGGGGGGGGGGGGTAGGGGGGGGTCTGATGTGTCCCCACCCGGCAGGCGGGGAGACGGAGGAGGAGATGCAGCGGGTGGACGTGCTGGAGAACCAGCTCATGGATTTGCGGATGAGCTTTGCCCGGCTGTGCTACAACCCCGACTTTGTGAGTACCCCCCCCCCGGGGGGGTGTGGGGAGGGGGGCACAAGGGGACAGACACCCCCGCCCCCCTACGTTTCCCCCCCCCCACCCCCGGTGTGGTTCTTTTCCCCAACCCCGCTGGGGACAGGGGGACAAGGGGAATCAAGCACATGGGGGGGTGCGGGGGGGGGGTGCACCCCTTGCCTGGCTGCAGTCAGGGGGTGATGCCGCTGGGTGCTGGGGGGGTTCACAGGGGGGAAGCCCCCCCCCCAGCTCTGCCCCCCCTCCATCTCTGCTTCCCCCCCCCCGCCCTCCGTTTAGGAGAAGCTGAAGCCGGCGTACCTGGAGCAGCTCCCGGGGAAGCTGCGGGAGCTCTCCCGGTTCCTGGGCTCCCGGCCGTGGTTTGCGGGGCAGAAGGTAAGTGGGGGGGTGCTAGGGGTTTTTTGGGGGGGGGGGGGGGGTGTCGCTGTGGGGATTAACCTCCCCCCCCCCATCACCCCACCTCCCCCCCCCCCCCCCCACCTCGCAGCTCACCTTCGTGGACTTCTTGGCGTACGACATACTGGACCAGCACCGCATGTTTGTCCCCGAGTGCCCCGAGCTGCAGGGCAACCTGGGCCAGTTCCTCCAGCGCTTCGAGGTGAGTGGGGACACCTGGGGACACCCCGGGGACACCCCTTGGTCACCGGCCCCGACCCTGACACCTCGATGTCCCCATCCCCAGTACCTCAGTGTCCCCATCCCCAACACTGTGGTGTCTCTGTCCCCATCCCCAATACCCAGCTGTCCCTGGCCACGTCCCCATCACTCTGGTGTGTCCCTGTCCCCATCCCTAACACCCTGGTGTCCCCATCCCTGTACCCACCCCCGAAACCCCAGTGTCCCTGTCCCCATCCTCAACATACTGGTATCCCCATCCTCGACACTCTGGTGTCCCTGTTCCAAACACCCTTGTGTCCCTGTCCTCGTTTCCAACACCCTGGTGTCCCCATCCCTGACACCATGGTGTCCCCATCCCCTATACCCTGGTGTCCCTGTCCCCATCCTGATGCTTCAGCATCCCCATCCCTGACACCACGGTGTCCTCATCCTGAACATCCTGGTGTCCCCATCCCCATTCCTGACACTCTTGGTGTCCCTAGCCCCATCCCGGACACCCCATTGTCCCCATCCCCGACACTTCAGTGTCCCCATCACTGTCCCCAATACCCTGATGTTTCCGTCCCCATCCCTAACACCCCGGTGTCCCCATCTCCATGGCCATCCGCAACACCGCAATGTCCCTGTCCCCATCCCTGACACCCTGGTATTCTCATCCCTGTCTTCATCCCTGTCCCCATCCCAATCCCCAACACCCTGGTGTCCCTGTCCCCATCATTGGTACCCCAGTGTCACCATCCCCATCCCTGCCACCCTGCTGTCCCCATCCCATACACCCCATCGTCCCCATCCCCATCCTTGCCACCCCCGCTGTCCCCATCCCTGTCCCCATCCCATACACTCCGCTCTCCCCATCCCCAACACCTCGGTGTCCACATCCCTGTCCCCATCCCTGCCACCCTGCTTGTCCCTGTCCTGGTCCCCATCCTGGTCCCGTCTCCTCCCGCAGGCTCTGGAGAAGATCTCGGGGTACATGCGGTCGGGGCGCTTCATGAAGACCCCCATTTTTTGGCGCACGGCGCAGTGGTGCAACACCAAGGAGTGAACGGGGGGTGTCCCCCCTCCCCACCCTGTGCCCCCCCCATCTCGCCCCCAGCCCCCTCCCCTGCAGAATAAATCGGGGGGGGGGGCACTGCTCCCTTGTCCGGCTGCCATGTGGGGTGCATCGAAGCCGCCATGGGACCGTGGGGTGTGGGGAAGGGTGGGGGCCATGGAGAACCCCCCCCCTTTTGTGGGGGTGACTGCTGGGGGGGGTAAAAAGGGAGGGGGCTGTTGGACCCTCCTGCAGTCCAGGGTTGGGGAAGCCATTCCCCCGTGCCCCCCCCCCCCCCCCCAGGATAAGGGGGGACACCCCCGTGGAGACTGCAAGGTCGAAGGGGAGGAGCATGGGGGGGGGAACCCCCCAGGACAATGAGACACCCAGGAAGCTTAGGGGAGGTGAAAGGGGGAACCCCCATGCAGCTTGAGGGGGGGTCACAGAGGGACCCGTCCCCCCCCCTCCAGATAAGGGGGTCCCAATGCAGACCAGAAGACCCCTGCTCCCCAAAACCAGGGCCACCCCCATGTAGACTGGGGGGGTGCAAGGGATGGCTCATGCCCCCCCCCCCAAGATAAAGGGGATCACATAGAGCTTTGGGGGGGGGGTGGTGTGTGTGTGTGCAACAGAGGCCCCATGCCCTCCCTTCCCAACAAGAAGACACCCCCCCCCCCCCCATGCAGACCGAGGGGTCTGAGGGGGGGGGGGACATGCCCTTCCCAGGACTGGGGCACCCCAATGCAGAGTCGGGGAGCTGAAGGGAGGACCTGTGCACCCCCCCGGGCTAAGGGGGACCCCCCCCCCCCCGTGCAGCCTGAGGGATCTAAGGGGGGTAATCAAGCACACCCCCCCCCCGCCCATGCAGCCTGAGGGCTGCAGAGCCCCCAGAGTCAGGGGGACCCCCACGCACAGTGTGGGGCCCAAGGAGGGGGGGGGCACATCCCTCAGGATAAGGGGGGGGGGCACATGCGTTTTAGAGGGGGTGCAAGGGAGGGGGGGGGTCCCATGCCCCCCCCAGTGTAAGAGGGCTCCCATACAGACTGGGGGGACCCGTGCTCCCCAAAGACAGGGGGACATCCCCCAGCTTGGGGGGGGTTGGGGGGAGGGGTGCAAGGGGGGGGGGCACCCATGAGCCCCTATGATAAGGGGGACCCCCATGGGGCTTGAGGGGTGCAAGGGGGGGGGAACCCGTGAGCCCCTATGATAAGGGAGACCCCCATGGAGCTTGGGGGGGGCAAAGGGGGGGAACCCGTGAGCCCCTGTGATAAGGGAGACCCCCAGTGGAAACGGGGGGGGTGTGTGTGCACCCCCAGCCAGGATGCCGCGGGGGGGGGGGGGAGGAAGGATACCCCTCTTCTCCAGCTGCACCCACACCCGTGTCCCTTTAAGACCCTCCCTCCCCCCCGGTTTAAGTCCCGCC